>NW_015386442.1:1552674-1555614 GCF_001527695.2 Protobothrops mucrosquamatus | reverse complement strand
CTCACCTACATCGTCCATATAGGACGACTCGGGAACTCAACTCCTACCCCGGGCAGCTCACCTATCCCCTTATGCCCAGGGGAAAGGTATCAGGCCGTTTGACAGCTGGTACTGGCTGTCAAAACGGCTTTTACGCGAAACAGGCGGGAGGCAGCAAACAGCTGCGACCGACGAAGTCGCCTGCCACCGGAAGTCCCCAGGACCAAACATATATTGTCAGTTAATATCTAGCATTGCCTATTCCTTAAATGTTTGGATGTCCCTTTCTAGAAATCATTAACCTGGAAGGTAAACCTTAATCCAGTTTTAATTCATTGGATATATTCTAAAGTTTTTCTATTTTATTGGAGTTCAGGAGTTAAATTGCTCCTATAGTCAAAATATTCCAGGAAAATAAAATTCCACAGCTTCTGTATTGAAGGAGTTTTTGGAATGGAATTAGAATGTTATTGTACAACTGGAAGTAGTTCAAAATATATTAAGGGAAAATCTTCCACAGGGCTCTCTTGCTACAAATTTAAAACTCACATCTGTCAATCTCTATTAGAGCACAGTTTATAATGCAATTTTTTAAAGAACTGCCAGGATCCCAGATAATTATTTTGTTAAATTTTGCTACTGGCAAATGAAGGGTAAATATGTTGTCTCATATTGTGATATTATACTCCTTTCTATCTAGAGAAATTATATTAAATCCTCAAATAAAGGATTTTTCAATGGCTTTTGGAATGAAATGCTATCAAAGATACAGTGTTGTTCCAATGCTCAAGATTCTACCTTTGGTATCCTCAGTTTAAACAGATATTGTTTTGCAGGTCTTAGACTCACCAGCAGACCATTACGTTTCCAAACTATGTCCTTAAATGTAAATTCCACAAAAGTATGGAAAGGGATTTATATGTAGCAAGCACAAAAAAGTAGAATATGGATGATGACATTCTCTCTGTGGCTGAATTGGACAAGAGATCACTAGAAGTAACATATAATCTGTCATTTTAACAGCACTTTAAGAAAAGCTGGTTTTAGGCAAGGAACATTCTCTGTCTGGTATCATCAACTGCCAAGACAAAAGAGACATTCTTAATCTCTGTCTTTTTCCCAATTTTGCTCAATGACAATAATTGTACAATAAGGAACAGGGAGTTAATCAATTTAGAGTCCCCATCCCATTAAAATTGGAATCTGACATTTTCTGTATCTTGTCTTTTCTTTCAGAATTAAACTACTACCAATGACTGAAAATATTTCAAATTTAAATGCATATCCACATTTTTAAATTTACATGTATTAAAAGTTTTTCAAAAAGTAAAAATCAAATTAAAATTAAAAAAATAATGGAAGGAAGGACATACAAGAAACAAAAAGGAGAAGGAAAAAACATCTAATTGAAGAAATGTTATGACTTCCTATCTTATTTTCAATGGATAATTACAATTTAATATTCCTTCCTCCCTGTCAGATATTATATAAATTCCTTCTGCCCTTCATTTAATCTACATCTTTCTTAATCTTCAAACCTATAAATCTTCATGTATTTTTAAAATGTGTTTTGTTTTCTGGTATTCAAGTTTTGTGTTAGTTTCAGGGTATACTGTTTCAGTTCTGTTGTATTTTATTTGGTTCTCATTTTATTTTGTTTTGAGCTCATTATATTTCTGCTCTCAGTCATGCAATCCCATTCTTCAGGCATTCAGGTTTGGAGTCTGTAGGGGTTGTACTCTTCAAAAACATAAAAAGAAGAACCGTATTGCTGTCTAAAATGAACATATTTCTGATAGGTGTCAAGAAAAGCTGAGGATGCCAGAGTTACTAGTTGAGATGCAAGTATACAGAACACAAGAAAGTACGAAAACTATTGCTTACCTCTTGGCTTGAAAGGAGTTTTGTAATTGGTAATAAGTTATTCTTTTTCCTGCAGAGTATATAAACCTTAACAAACTAAAATAATATTTAGTAACAATTCATACTGCAGCTCTTAGCTTAAGTGTATGCCTAGTCAAAGGTGGTTACAAGCTAGCTGAACACATTCATAGTCCTTTGATTTCAACAGTTCATACCGAAAGCAGATCACAAGCAATCTATGCTATTTTTCAAATAAACAAGTTATGGCAAAATTATACGGCTAAATGCCCTCGGTTATTTTACACTTCAACTGACAAAACTGCCAACCAATTTATGAGAGGTGAAATTTTGTTATTTGCTAGAAATCCCACACACAAATCTGATCAACATTTATACTATCAACAATTAAACTTTGAAAGGCTATGAAATTCATTAATGAGAAATGTTTTATTCTACCGCACTAGAGGGAGTCAGAAGGCAATGCCTTTTTTCTTTTCTCCCTTCTTTTCTACACTTCTCCTTTCTCCTTTCCCTCCCGTTTTTTCCTATTATTTGCTTTTGTATTTTTGTATTTTATACTATAAACTAAAAAAAACCTGTAAACACTAAACAAAAAAAGAGGAAATCAGGAGAGAAAGATGGAAACTTTCATCAGAGGGTCCGGGATGTCCCTTTGCAGGGTCGGGCAGAGGAATTTGGGTGTTAACTGCATGACAAAATCGATTGGATCCGGGCTGGGTTAGCCTCCGATTGGACTAGTTCAGGCGGGCCAACGGAGGCAGGTCTTGAGTCCATTTTGTGGGAAGAGTTTGATCCTGTGACCCCCGAGGACATGGACAGGATGCTGGGACGGCTGAACACCACCACATGTTTACTGGACCCGTGTCCCTCCTGGCTGATACTGGCCTCCCGGGAGGTTACACGAGGCTGGCTCCAGGGAATCGTCAACGCTTCTTTGAGTGAGGGGTTCTTGCCGGCTGCCTTGAAAGAGGCTGTGGTGAGGCCCCTCCTCAAGAAGCCCTCCCTGGACCCGGCTGCTTTGGCCAACTACCGGCCTGTCTCCAACCTTCGCTTTCTTGCGAAGGTTGTTGAGAGTGT
>NW_015386442.1:1527048-1551698 GCF_001527695.2 Protobothrops mucrosquamatus | reverse complement strand
CGGCCGGCCTGGCGTAGTTTGATTATGTTTTAGTGGGGGTTTTTGTATGGGGTGTTTTTAGAACAGGCCTGTTATTTAATTTGATTTTAGAACAGAAACTATTTATTTATTATTGTGGTTTTTAGTATCGCCTGTTCACCGCCCTGAGTCCCGTAAGGGAGATAGGGCGGTATATAAATTTAATAAATAAAATAAATAAATAAATAAATATCTGGAATTCAGACCAATGAAAAATAGTTGCTTACCAAGACAGCTTAATCATCAGTTTTATTATTGTTGTTCTCAGAAAAGTTAAGGAGGTGCTCCTATAACTGAACAGCAAAGGATCAGTTTTCTGGGAAATAGCAAAATTAAGAGATTTATCAAAAAGGAAAGAAAAAAGAAACCTAAATTAGCTTAATGACTGACAATTCCAAAAAATCAGAGAGCAACTGCAATCTAGGAAATTGGGGAAAACCCTTGAACTAGATGTGAACATTATGTTTTTTTTATGCTGATGTTATTAAAAATGTGATTTTTTTAGTCTATATAATCTGGTGTTGACAACTTAAAATCTTGATATGATTTCAAATAATTTCATTATATTACTACAATTTCAGTGCAAGCTGGGGAAGAATATTACAGTTAAGGATTTTAATGTGATATTGAAATGTTTCCAAAAGTTGAAATTTGTCATCTCATAAAGAGCTTTGCGAGCCTGTGGCACAGGAAAAAGGATAGTTCTATATAATTAGAAAGTTTTTTTCTAATTTTGAGGAATTTTTCTATTAATGTATGATGTCTACATATATGTATTTTTCACTGTTGATATTTTTCATTGGTAAGTTTTTTAAAAACGTAATATAGATAAATGTGAAAACTTATATCTGAAGGGAATCACACTGGAGAAAGCTGATCTATATTGATTAGCATAAAGGAAAGTACGTGTTGCTAATGACTCTTTATAACGTCTCTAAAATATTATAGTTCAATGGCCAATTGTACAATTGTATTTGTATAACTGCATATCTACCTGCATATTCATCTATGGTCTGGATTCTGCACAATAAAAGTATTTTTCTACAAAATAAATATGTCGGAGTTTTTTTGTTCTCAGATTTGCCTATTCTGCCAGAATTAAACATAGTTCCTTAGATAGTCTTAATAATTAACCAGTGGAACAACCTGCCTCCAGAAGCGGTGAATGCACCAACACTGGAAGTTTTTAAGAAGAAACTGGACAGCCATTTGTCCGAAATGGTATAGTGTTTCCTCCCTGAGTAGGAGGTTGGACTAGATGACCTCCGAGGTCCCTTCCAACTTTACCATCATTATTATTATTATTATCTTAATAAATGAATGTTTTCACTGTTAAATATTGTTACAACATGCTATAACTCATGTATATTTTCATGTAAATGTATTTTTGCAAAAAAAGACATCAGAAAATGGAATCTATCAGAAAACAAAGTAAGTGAGGAGTAGACCATGCAACCTATTTATTACTTTGAATTGCTTTTTGTATATTCCTTGTTTAACTGTATTTTAAAATGAACACTGATTAATGTTTCTAAAGCACATTGTTACCAAGGGTAGGCACACCATATCTGGGGTGGGAAAAAAATCCACCAAAAATATTAAGAACACTAGCTTTCTCTGCCATCTACTAGTTATCCCTATAATTGCAGGCTAGATAATGGTAGTCCTAACCAAGAACATCCTTCTTCCAGATCTCCAATTGTACAAGCAATATAATAGTCAGATATGGTATGCAGTATGCTACAGAAGCATTTTCAGTTTTAAAATTTGTTCAATTAGTTCTAAAATATCAAGTTTACTAGAATAATTCAGTGAAAGAGGCATAAAGATATAAAAGACACAAAGAGCTTGATGCTGGCAACTTTCTGGGCTACCGATTAAACCTGGCTGCTCAAACTTTGATCAATCATTATCCTACATTACTTGGTGTATAAATATTGTAGCCCTCAATAATCATTATATTGATTTCATATTCAATATATAGGATAGGTACCCTCTAAACTGAAATTCTACTCTCTGATCTTAGACAACACATTTGTAACTATCAAAATGTTCAAATGAGACCAATGATAACATTCTGCATGTCTTATTATGCTTCTCTTTATACTATATTTGGCACTCTGGATGAAATTATCTCTTCCTTACAAGATGCATGGGTTGGTCTGAAACTGAGTTTGTGTGCTTTCCATTAGGAGATTGATCTAGAGAGATTGCTATGAAAATTGCCAGTTCTGAAGTCTAGCATGAAAGCTTATCAATAGTAGCCATAAAAGAAAGAGAGCCATTGCAATAGCAACTGCAAGGCATCTTATATGTTTCCTCCCTCTGTGTCTTCAAAAGAGCTTTAAAAACTGTTTTTCTTCCCACCATCTACACTGTAACCCCTTTGAGCCCTAACTTTTTAAAGGGGGACAGGAAAGGTGCCACTTTCATGATTGAGAGGCCTTGGTTAAGATGAGGACAAGATATGACAATGTTGTTAATAAGCTTTTGGACCATTATAACTGTGTAACAGTCAAACGTTTTAAACAATTCACATTTATTTGATAAGAGGTGGTGTAGAGTGATTATTGCTGTGGGGTTTGAAAAGGAGACTAAGATATTATTTGGAAGCATTACAAAATGTTGGTCTTCTGTTATAGACTTTTGCCAGAGCAAAATCAATGAACACCACCTAAGAATACCAGGAAAGTACCAATGCCTCTCTTTCAGCAACACAGTCATTTTAGATTCTTACAGTCTCTTTCAGTCATTCAGACCACACAGATAAAAAGACTTTTCTTGTCATTGACTAAAAATTGCAGTGTCACATTAATTTTGACGGAGTGATAGGCAGGTCTCTCTTATAAGCAAGTAAACAGCCTTTTACATACTGGGTCATTGTTTCAGAGACATTTTCTTACCTAAACAGAATTACCATGGATGGGGAAGAGAGAAACAGAATAATCATGGATGGGCAAAAAAAAAAAAAAAAAAGGTAGAAGCAGGAAGGACTTTCAACTTCCTAGTAGATTTCCCCATGGAGTTTTCTTGTGGAAAGTTGGCAGGGAGCATCAGAATCCTTCCTTCCTTCCTTCCTTCCTTCCTTCCTTCCTTCCTTCCTTCCTTCCTTCCTTCCTTCCTTCCTTCCTTCCTTCCTGTCATCTAGCCATCCAGCCATCCATACATTCTCTTTTGACTAAAAATTAAGCTGTATTTTTATAGGTGCTCAAGGACAAAAAAAGTAGGTGTTGCATGTTTTAATGATTGCAAAACAAGTGGAATCTATTCATCATCAGTTATAAAATGACCCAAAGAAATTAGTGTGTTTTATTATTTGAATAAAAAAGCTACTGTTGGACTATTCAGTATTTGGTTTCTTTATGCCACTTTATGTTTAATATTCACTTTTTTGTTTCTCTCTTAGGTGATATAAATGTTGTTTGTGTTTATGTAATGTGAACACATATGTAAGAGGAACAGAATAATATATTTATCCAATTTTATATAAATAAATATAGTTTTGTATATATGAAGTCAACTGCAAATAGATATGTTTATGTTTGCAACATACTTCTGCAATCTATGCAAATATCCAACCATGAGATAGCATCTCTTTATATGGAAGTTTATTCATTACAAAGGCTCCTTTTGTGATAAATTTTAAATGGAAAGGGCAACATTGTTTGGTTATATAGTTATAAGACCTTGGCTGAAAATAATAGAAATATGATACTGTACTTGAACCTCTAGGTACAGAATCTCTAATACATATTGTAAAAGTACGTATTAGCAGTGAATTTTTTTCCTTAATAAATCAGCTTAGTGAAAGAAATTACCTATTAAAATAATAATTCAAGTTTAGTCATGCTGGACAAATGTCTTCAATCCAAGCTACTATGATTATTTCCCAGCATAAATATTTTGTGATCAATTTCATTTATACAAATCTTCTTCATGATACTTCCATACAAGTAATGTTAAAATTGACCTTCAAAATGCTCATTTGATTTGCTTTTCTTTATGAACCAAGGCCCACAACTGAATTAATCCATATTTTAATCCTCACTCTTATTTTTCTATATTACCAGCTTGGAAGATATACATGGTACTAATACTGAAATTTAAAACCTTAGTTTAATATTTTGGGTTTCCTTGGTTGAATAGCAAAGAAACAAAAAGAGATAAAAGGTTATAAAAACAGATTGAATTAACAGAATGAAATGCAATAAAAGCAGTGGTTTTTCACTTAAGAAACTAAATAAAAAATGCAAGTACAGAACAGAAGGTACCTCGCTTGTTATAATATTTGAAGAGACTGGAAGAATTGCAACCAGCCTGCCTTCCATAGAAGACTTGTATATTGCATGGGTCAGAAGGAGGGCTGAGAAGATATCAGCAGATCCCTCACATCCTGGACATAAACAGTTTCAATTCCTCTCCTCAGGACACCACTATAGGGTATTGCATGCCAAACTAACTAGACACAGGAACAGCTTTTTCCCTTGTGCGATGGACACTTAATTCTCACAGTTCTGTTTAATATCTATGTATATTTACCCATGTAGTGTGGCTGTAATATTATTATTTATCCTCCTTATTACTTTATTTACTCTACCCATTTATTGATATTATTATTATTATTATTATTATTATGATGATTATTATTCTGTTGCTTTGCATGGACACTGAGTGTTTATGTACCAAAGACAAATTCCTTGTATGTCTAATCACACTTGGCCAAATAAAGTTCAATTCGAGAAATAGTATTTGACTGTAAATATGAAACAGAAATAAAACTATAAAACATGGCAGAAACAATTTTAGGCTGCATCAAAGTATAGTTTCCAAATGATGGAAAGTGGTCTTTTCACTTTATTCTGCTTTAGTCAGACCCCCATCACAAGAACTGAATCTAATTCCTGGTAACTAAAACTTAAAATAAGTTTAGAAACCTGGCATAGTTTCAAAGAAAGACTAGGATTATCAGGGTCTATAAAGTTCTCTGAAGAAAGATTGGATGGAAATAGGAATGTAGTTAGCCTTGTAAAAAGATGACTGAGGATGTGATAACATTCTTCCACTATCTCAAAGGTTGTTATACAGACAGCAGTTGAGATCTGATTTTGTCATTCCAGAATAGAAAAAACACACACGGTGAATTTCAGTTATAGGACTACATTTTATGATGAATTATCGTATTTAATAAGACAATACTATACTAACAATTAGAGCACTTTAAAAGTGGACTTAATTACCCAGGGAGATAACACGTTTTCCAATCACCCTGTCTAGAATGCTTTGATTTCTGTTCCTACATTGAGGCCTGAATAGGCCCTCTCAATTCAATTACTTTAAATTTCACTTAAGTTAGTTTCTTCAAAGACTGACAAAGCAGCTATGGGAATCTTTTAAGGCAAGATGGAATTAATAGCATTGACGGAAAAATAACAGGTTCTGTGATGCATTGGAAATATTTGTTTAAGGGTCTGGACATTTAGGGGGTAGGGATCTCGAGGTGTGGTACAAGCTTGCTTGTTTTTATTTTCAGCTGGTAAGTAATACAGTTAGAACATTAAAACCAATACCTAATCAACTAACCTTAAGTATGAGCTTAATAATATTTCCAAATCATATTTTTGAAACCATGTTACAATATTAAAATAAGAAGCTTATAGTTGAAATATTAGGGTTATAATTTTACTAAAACTACATCAGAATTTTTTTAATCTGTTAGTGGGATAATGCAAATTAGTCATAATTATTTTTTACTTTTTAGATTCATGGTTAAAAAATAGTTTTTTAGAAGCTTCCATTGATCATTTCTTTTGAAAGTTCTGCATATGGAACTATGGTATCACTTCTGTGGCTAATGATGGTTTAAGAGAAGGACCATTTGAAATCCAGTAACATAGAATGGAAATGCTGAAAGTTTATCTTCAAAATAGTATATACAAGAAGCCAGCTATATCAATATTGCTAGACAGTTGCTGGGAAAAATATTGTTTAGATTTGTGATTTTGATAGTGGACAAGCGAAATAACTTGTACAAGGATAGACATCTGCTGATTAGTCATCCAGAACGGAAGTTGCTAGGGGCATAGAATTAAATTCATCTAGGGATTCATGATTGGAGTATTGATGGAGAAAGATCAGAATCAAGTATAGAAATCACAATAATAAAGAACAAAATGTAAGGTGCTTTAACAGGATGTCATATCAGTCACAAGAAGAAAGAAAGAAAGAAAGAAAGAAAGAGGGAGGGAGGGAGGGAGGAAGGAAGGAAGGAAGGAAGGAAGGAAGGAAGGTAGGAAGGAAGGAAGGAAGGAAGGAAGAAAGGAAGGAAAAGGAAGATTTCATCTCAAACTAAGAGGCTCCATTCCTAGATCAGCTTCAGTTTTCTCTGCAGGCTTGGCTGGTTGCCAGAACGTAAATTAGATGATCAATATGCCACAACCAGAGATAAGTAGGCTCGAGCAGTTTCACAGTGAGTAAACAATAAGCAGTTTTGAAAAAGAAGTATCTTGGGACTGGATGGTACTTGTGGTCAAACAGGTCAAACATCAAGCAAGACCTCAAAATAATCAAACGAGTCCAGAAAAAAAGAAAGACACAACATGATTAGGTCCAAGACATGGCAAGGCAACGTTTATGCAGGTCAGAGCTGAGTTTTGAACAGTTATTTTCATCTCTTTTTCTAAAAAGAGAAGTAATAAATGGGTGACACTGAATTTCCACCAGTGCCATATGAAAAACATTACATGGGAGTGTGGCTTTATGCCAGTTAGAGGATGTGCAAACCAGATTTTTCTGGATCACTAATCTTTATGAATGTGACAAAATATTTATTATTTGTTCATTGATCTACAGAAAGTGTATGATCAAAAGGCTTTAATTTTACAATGTATTATAAAAACATTGGTTGCTAGATATGAATGGTAAGAAATACAGAGAGATCATTTGATATTATAAACAGGATGAATGACGATTAGTGCAAAACAAATATAAAAATGAAGAATGGATTGAGAAGAATAAAACAAATGATTCTTAGTAGAGTTAATGATATCTTCACAGGTAACACAGCTTAGAATGAAAGAAAATAGAATGAGACTTCCGGTTCCGGTTTACGGTGACTGCGGTCGAGTGAAAAGACTTGTCTCTTCACCGGCCGATTTTCCTTCACCGGTAGACCCCGAAGGGGGTTGAAAGTTGCTCTGGAGGGGTGACCACCGAGGAGGAGGCTTGCTGGTGACTGCGGGAA
This sequence comes from Protobothrops mucrosquamatus, assembly GCF_001527695.2. NCBI lineage: Eukaryota > Metazoa > Chordata > Lepidosauria > Squamata > Viperidae > Protobothrops > Protobothrops mucrosquamatus. The sequence goes on along the minus strand of NW_015386442.1, from coordinate 1,544,440 downwards.
GGCAGCAGCTTCTCCCGCGGCTCCAGCTGACTCCTTAGGGCCGACGGAGCAAAGATCGTCCTGCAAGATGGCCAATCATCTAGCTGCACCAGCCGAAGTCAAAAGAACAGCTAAGCGTGAAGAAACCACCGCGGAGAAACCCCAACTACTTTTTCTGCAAAGAGCCTTTGGATGACTTCCCTGCCCTAAGAAAGCGGTGTTCGTCTATTTGGGGAAAAAATATTTTGAATAAAACTATAGAACAGCATTTATTGGACTTTTAACTTTTTGGATACTTGGGACCCCTGGAAAAACTTGTATTATAGAGCATTATTCTACTTACTATATTGGAGATATTTGCTTTTCCCTGCCTCCTTCTTTCTTATTCTCAAAATGAGATAAAAGCTTTTAACTTGGAAAGAAAAAAGCTTCTAAGCTCACTGAGGACATCTTTTGGCAAAAAGTGTTACTGCAATTGTAATGTTTTTAGGTGTTTGAAGATGGATTTGACTTTCAAATAATAACAAAAGGGAAAAGATAAAGGCTTGGAAATAGCTGTGGGTTGACTTCATGATCTAGAAACTGTGGAGGTGGACGTTTATTGACTTTTAATAAATATAGCTTCCACTAAAAGACTAAAAGACTATTTTACTATGGAAATGGAAGAATCTTACCCACAGTTTGATTATGAGCTTATACTGGAAAAAATATTGGAAGCTACAGAGTATATGAAATCATGGAGAAAAATTAAAGATCATTTTGCAGAACCACAAACTGAGCCTCAAATTTTAAAAGATCAACCTATAGGCCAAGAAGAAGCCTATATGCAACAGTGTACACAATTTAATGAGATGGAAGAAGAACCTACTGACCAATTGAATTTTAGAAAAAATTTGGACCCAAAATCCCAGACTGAGACTTTAATTGATCACTCTACAAGTCAACTAATTACTACAGAAGAGGATATCTCACACGTTTATGTATAAACTATGGAGAACTCTGTAGACCAAAGAATGACCTCAATTGAAACACTCTCACTTCTAAAACTAACAGGAATTGACTTCCAGATGTGATCTATTGGAAATTATGACAACTTGGATAATCAAGCTGTAATCATAATATGTAATAAAATTGACTATATTACCTACATGATACTGGAAGATGAGGAGGAGAACTTTGACCAGAACGATTTGTTGATAAACACCAGTACTCAAATATAGAGATTTGACGACATAGATGCGGTATCATGGAAACCAGCTTGGCACAGAAAAAAAGCCAGAGTTAGATTTAAAAATGTGATTTAAAATCTCACTTATTGGGTCAAAAAGGCTTTAGAGATCAGGATTGATTTGACAATTAACTGAGTATGTGAAATTAGTAAGATGATAATTTGTGTAATGATATGTTTGTTTTAGACATGATAATTATTTTGGTTGAGATTTAAACTTTATTTAATGGGTTGAAATGTTTTTTTTATTTTTTATTCTGGTTATATAAAAATTATTTTGTAATAGAAGAAGAACTAGAGAGATTTACAATAAGAGAAGAAAGGGTATTAACCAATGATCTATTAAATTAAGAAATGGAATATATGTGAAAATATTAGAATGTTATTGTTGGAATACTATGTATGTTGTAGAAGGGATACCCGAAGTCTTATTAATATGTTTATTTAAGATGAATTTGAATATGTTAATCGAAATTAGTGAAGCTTAAAAGCAGGATGATGATTGTTTGGACTGACTGAATTTTATGAAGAAATGGATTAAACTAAATTTGTTATATCATGTGAGGGAAATAGAGAGGGAAATCTTTAATGTACTAATTCAGTTATATATGTATGACTTTGTTTTTGGATGATTGATTTCCCCTCCACCATGGTGTTTTCTTGAGCACTCTGATGTAAACATTAAAAAAACCAATAAAATTTGTTTGGAAAGAAAGAAAATAGAATGATGAAATATTTCTGTTTGTGTATGTGTGTGTGTGTGTGTGTGTGTGCGCACGTGCTTATACATACAAATAAAAGAACTGAGAAGAAATGGGGAAAATAACTTGAGTGCTTTTGCCAAGACATAAAGATACCCAAATAATCCTGGATACTCTCAGCTCGAACTCAAACTTTAATAACTAAAACAGCATGATACTTTAGATTTACTTGGGAAGAAGCATCTTGGAATACCTTGTTTCTTCAAGAAACAAAATAAAATCTCAGGCGTACAAGAAGCAGAATAGGAGGAAGGAAGCATTGGAATAGAATGGTACAGATGCTATATGGATGTCTTCCTCAAGTAAGATCAGAAATGGGGATTTTAAAACCTATTTTAAAATTGTTTCTCTGCTAAGAAATTGAACAATGACTCTCACCTGAAACAGACCTGACAGAGCTTTATTTGCCTGGTGATAATATATTTTTATTGCTATTTAGTACTGTGTAAGCATTTTGATTATTATATGGACACTATTCTTTTTTTAAAAAGTTCAGATGTCTCATCTCCAAAAAATGAATTTTATTTATACATACCTATAAAATATACATACTTGTCACTACAAAGCTCCAAAGCACTCTACTGGGTCATTTCAATAAATCTAAATTCACCCTATCAATTTAGATTTAAGAAATGTAAGAAATGTTCCTGTGAATTATTTCTTGACGATAAACTTAATCCAAAGATGCTTCCAAAGTTAAGATAACATTTGTGGTTCACTGCATCTAAAGAGTGCACTTTTCAAAAAGAAAGCTGTAATAGATAGCTGGCATACAGATGTAAGAGATTACACAAGAGACACTTTCATAAGATTGTTCAAATGAAGGTTGGACAACCATCTATCTGAAGTCTTTAATTTTTTATTCCTTCTGTGAATGATGATTGGAAACAATGATCCGAATGATCTTTCCACTTTATGATTCCATATTTTATTATTTAAAATTGGAACCAATTTTCGCAGTGATTTATTTGTTATGGAAATGCTTGCCAGAACAGAAAAATGGAATATGATTTATTAAGTATTCTCTCTCCCTTTTCTCTAGGCAGTCAAGGCAGGATACAGAACATTCCTTCATCCCATTTTATATTCACAACAATGTGTTGCATGGGTGAGATTGATAGCCACTAGCCCAGATAATGCAGGGAACTTGTAAGGCTAAGAAAAGACTTAAGTTTGGGTCTTCCAATAAATGCACATGTGGAAACAGGTGTAACTTTATGCATTAAGTCTAATGCTGCTAAAACAGTATTGATATTTTTTTACTTTTTAGTTAAAAAAAAAAGGATCCATGAAACTACAGATCTATCGGCTTGACTTCAATACCTGGACATCATTAATTTTCTATTGCTTGATTATCTTTTCCAGATTATCTTCTGGAAAACATAATCAAGAAATGAATCTGAGAACACCTAGAGGCAAACAAAATCATAGCTAGAAGTTATGACAAACATGGGTTTGTCAAAAACATATTGTGTCAGACAAATCTTATAGCGTTCTTTGACAAAGTGACAAAAATTAGTGGATCAGTGAAATGCTGTGGATATAATTTACTTGGACTTCAGTAAGGCATTTGATAAAGTAGACCACAACCTACTACTTGATAAGACAGAAAAATGTTGGTAGTACAGCATCACCACCAGATGGATCCTGGCTCACCAACTGCACTCAATATGTAGTCCTTAATAGAACTGCATCTACATGGAGGGAAGTATGTGGTGGGGTAACCCAAGGCTCTGCCTTAAGTCCAATACTCTTCCATAACTTTATCAATGATTTAGAAGATAAAAGGGGAACTCATCATATTTGCAGATGACACCAAGCTAAAAAAAATAGCCAACACTTCAGAAGATAGGCTCAAAATACAGAAGGATTTTGACAGACTTAAACTTTGGGCCCTATCTAAAAAAAATGAAATTCAATGGTGAAAAAAGTAAAGTTTTATATTTAGGCAAGAAAAACCAAATATACAAATATAGAATAGGTCATACCTGGCTGATAGTAGTAACACGAAAGGGATCTTGGATTGTCCTGGTGGACAATCACTTAAATATTAGCCAGCAGTGTGCTACAGCTGCCAAAAAAGCGAACACAGTGCTAGGCTGCATTAACAGAGGGATAGAATCAAGATCACATGAAGTATTAATACCACTTTACAATGCCTTGGTAAGGCCACACTTGGAATACTGCATCCAGTTTTGGTTGCCATGATATAAAAAAGTTGTTGAGACTCTAGAAGAGAAGAGCAATAAAGATCATTAGGGGATGGAGGCTGGTGGTATGGTATGGTATGTCTAGTTTAATGAAAAGAAGGACTAGTGGTCACATGATAACAGTGTTCCAATATCTAAGGGGCTGCCACAAAGAAGATGGGGTCACCTTATTCTCCAAAGCAACTGAAGGCAGGACAAAAAACAATAGATGGAAACTAATCAAAGAAAGAACCAACCTAGACCTAAGGAGAAATGACAGTTAGAACAATTAATAAAGGATAATATTTGTAGTTCAGGGTTCACATGAGGGGTCCATGATGTTCTCTGAGCTTGCTTGTTTTCTTGCAGATATTTCATTACCCAAACTAGGTAACATCATCAGTACTAATAAGGAGTGCAGTTTGCTACCAGTTTTTATTCTAGTGGTTTGCCTGTCAGTGTTGGTGGGAGTGGCCTTAAAGATTCTTTGATTGGGTTGTTTGCTGTTGGCTTCTTTGGCAATTTCTTGATTGGGTATTGTTTACTTGATTGTTGGTCTGATGTTAACCTTGGAGTTAATCTATGCTGATCTGGGTGCTGATTGTTGGTGGAGAGGTACTTGGTTCAGCACAGATTAAGTCCAAGGTTAATATCAAGCGAACAAGCAAGTAAACAATATCCCAATCAAGAAACTGCCAAAGAAACCAACAGCAAACAGCTCGATCAAAGAATCTTTAAGACACACAAACCCCCATACACACACACACACACACACACACACACACACACACACACCCCAATACTGACAGGCAAGCCATTAGAATATAAACTGACAGGAAACTGCACTCCTTACTAGCACTGATGATGTTACCTAGTTTGGGTAATGAAACATCTGCAAGAAAACAATCAAGCTCAGAGAGCACAAAGGACCCCTCAGTTAGAACAATTGATAAGCAGAACAACTTGCCTCCAGAAATTGTGGGTGTTTCAATACTGGAAGGTTTTAAGAAGAGATTGGACAATCATTTGTCTGAAATGGTATAGGGTTTCCTACCTGAGCAGGGTGCTAGACTAGAAAACCTCCAAAGTCCTTTCCAACTTGTCATTCTGTTATTATGATAAATGCATTTCTCGATTTTTTTTTCTCCTTGCATTCCTTAGAACTGGGACACAACAAGATCAAACAAAGAGACAAATCAAACCTGATTTTAATTCTGATTTCACTGAGACATTAAAAAAAACAAAATCTTGATACATGAGATAATGTGTCCATATTTTGTTGTTATCACAAACTGTTTAGACAAAGATAAAATCTCAAACATTTTGCTGTAATTCCATACAAGGAATAATCATATTTTTCTCTCCTTTTCCTCCTGGAGAAGTATAACTAACAGGATAGATGAGCCTAGATGTGTGTCTTTCTGTTTGCAAAATGTAGTTTGCTTTGGAGGCAAACTGCCTTGAAATAAGCAGATATGACATATTCTCCTTGCTGTGGGGGGCTATGGAAGATCAGTCATGCATATATGCTACTGTTAAAAGAGATGGAAGCAAATGTTTCCAGGGAGGGCATCCCCAGACTATATTAGGTAACAAAAAGAAGACAACTGCAAAAATAGCAAGCTGCCTATTAATCTAGTGGGCTACAGCAATTCACTGGAACCAAATAGCTTTCTTCCAGTGTACTTCTGCAGGAGGCATGAAGAACACTATATAGAGATAGATTCTGGTGATTTTTTCAGCTATTATTTAGGCACATACATATTGTTATAAACATGACCAAATACAAATCAATATTTGCATTTCCCATGACTCATCTCAACACTTCTGTCATTTCTTTTTCTTTCAGAAAGAAGAAAAATTGTTACAGAGTAAAAAAAAACCCTAAAAAGCTACATAATGCCTGCTGTCCAAAGCATCCCTGCAAGCAGACAAACAGGATGGATCACTTAGTAATTATGTACAGGACTGGATACTCTGAGGTCCCAGATGAACACAGTGGAATTTTTCTTCTGAGTGAACATAGTTAAAACTGCACTATTAGCAAGGATGGTTAAAATGTATTTTTTCTCATTTGGAATACAGTTTTCTTCAGTTCATAATGCTACAGGATTATCTCCTCCTGTTTTCAAAATTAAACAAAATTTCCTATGTAGAGTGGTAGCAGTCAAAAGCCCTCCAATGTTAATTCTTCTAAGTAATTGCTATGAGATTAGATGTTAAAACCATCTTTGGCACAGTATTTTCTCTATATGGCCAAGTTGAACTTCAATAAGAGCTGCTTCTGATATCTTCTCTGAACTCTCATTGCATAACTTGGAATTATGCAATTTCGTTCTTTCAGTATAGAGAAAATCTTAATATTTTACTTCCTAGCTATGCATGTGGTTTTTTTGAAGGTTTCAGTTAATTTTGGGGCTCCACAAAATCTATGCACCTTTAGAAACCATTCAAATGCCATACTACTATCACATTTAGAAAACATTTAAAAACATTGTGTATAACTATTCTTTTCATACAGAATTTTAGCAATGTTTCTAGAATTAAGCAGCAAGTCTGCTTATAAATGGTTTTTATTGCTGAAGCATGAACAAGCATGTAATTAATAGCTTCCAATGGCCTCTGTCCTTAAATATTCAAGTCAACTAATATATATTATATTTGAAAGTAATTTTTTTAAAGGTTTGGTAGTTGAGCCTGTTACTCAGAACAAAAATCTATATTAGAAAAAGTTGTTTACAAACATGCTTATTTTAGGGAAAGTTCTGTCTGATGATACCCAGAAACATGAAATCCTACCCGGATGCCAAATGTTTAGACTGGATTTGGCACTTTTGTCCATTATTGAATCCTTCCAAGAACCTGAGATAGACAGATATAGATATTTGATGGTCTTAAAGGCATCACTGCTGTTCTGAGCAAAACTGCCTTTTGACAGTTGACTGATTTTGATTTTGTCAATACCAATGGTGTTCATGTGATGCACAAGTTGTTTTGGGATTGCACCCAAAGTGCCTATTATTATTGGTACTACCTTTTCTTTTTTGCCACAATTGTTATATTTCTATTTGCAGGTCTTTGTATTTTATCCAGTTATTTCTCTTCTCTTCTGTTGTTTTCAGGTACTGCCATATTCACTTCTGACTTTTTTGTCTTTCTTATCTACAATGGTTAATTCTGGGGTGTTGTATGGCAAGTGCTTGTCTGTTTGAACCTTAAAGTCACAGAGCACTTTAGCTTCTTTATTCTCTATTTATATATTTTGGTCTCACCAGTTTTTGCTTGAAGCCCATGATATTATTATATACACAACAATGTGAAACCATAGTTACCTTAGCTGGTGTTGGCCTTCATATGCATTGAGTTCTTCCCAATGACTTAGTATATCATGTATTAGTGTACTCTGTGTGTGGATTCAAGCAGAGTGGTCTTTTATAATCTACAGATGGAAATGTTGGCAATGTGCAGATTTTCTAAGTGTTGACCAAGATTTTTTGATACTGATACAGTTTATGCCATAATCTTTCAATTTCAAGATCTTGCTACTTTGGATCAAGAATTGGATCTTCCTGACTTCCGGTTCCGGTTTGCAGCGTCACTAGTCGTACGGGGAGACTCGTCTCCTCGCTGGCTAGCTTTCCCTCCGTCGGTGGAGCCTTATACGGCTCCAAAGTCGCCCTGGAGGGTGTGACTTCCATCGAGGAGGCTGCGGCTCCTCCAGCTGTCCGCTCCTCCAGCAGCGGCTCCTCCAGCTGTCCGGACAATCTCCGAGGGCCGACGGAGAAGAAGATCGGCCAGTAAAATGGCCGATCGCCCTGCTGCTTCAGACCGTAAGTCAGAGAACATCTAAGCTGTGAGTGCTCCCGTGGTGAACCCGGGTGAGAATTTTCTTTGCAACTCTCTCTTTTCTACTTTTTTTTGGGTACCTGTAAGACCTTTGGAACTATTTCCCTGGCTTGGAAAGGCAGCTTCTACATTTTTTGGGGAAGAAAGGCGTTTTATAAATATAGAAAAAGACTGTATTTTACTTTTATATATATCTTTTTCTTTGGATACAAAAAAGGAAAAAAGACGGAAAAGGTTTTCTTCTCTCTTTTCAAGAACTGTATTATTTCTTTTCTTATATATTATACTTCAAAAGATAGAAAAAAGGAATTGATTCCTGGAAAAGACCTTCTTTAACTTACTGAGGGCATCTAGTGGCGAAAGTTTAATACTGCAACTTCTGGTTATTTTCTTAAAGATGGAACACTGAACTTCAAAATACTTTTGAGGGCAAGATAAGCTGTGAAGCTGTGGAAGCGGTGGGGGTGGATGTTGTTTCCATTAAATATAGCCTCCACAAAAAAAGAAAAAGAGACCTTCTTTTAAGCATTAATATTAAAATGGAGAAACCTCAGCCACAATTGAATTGTGCACTCATATTGGAAAAGATCTATGAGGCCACTGCAGAAATACGTGCTACAATTAAAAACTGTACTTTAGAATTAAGACCCAGAGATTCTACTACATTTGTTCAAATGGATGTCCAGGCTACATCTGACTATGGTATAAATCAAAATATACCAGAAGAGGAATCTACAGAGACAGAAGAGGAACTTATTTCACCTGACAACCCTCTCTTCTGCAACTTAGAGAATCAGAAGAAGCAAAGACTAAGATCTCAAACTACAAAGCAACGATGCTGCAAGGAGAAGAGAAAAATATGTCTATTGCAGAGGAAGGGATTTATATTTTCTCAAAGACTACTACAAGCAATAAAAATGGATCTACTGGCTGAAAGGGAAGTGCTTCTATGGAAGCCTGTGTGGCATAGAAAAAAACCCAGAATTAGACTGAAAAAGAAATTTAAAACTGTCTAATGGATTAAAAGGCAATGCTGGTTTTATGGATTGTTTTAAGGATAATGATCTAGAGTTAGAAGTAAGAAAAATACAATTATATACATGTGTGTTTAAATTAGTTAGATGATCTTTTTTGCTTTATGGAAATTTGTCTGGTACAGAAATATGAAAGTTAAAATTGGAGTGAAAAAAGAAACTTGGCTTTATGGATTGTATTAAGGATAAAAAATCTATAATTATACATATATACATATATGTTTAAAGAGACTAAGAATGTATTTTTTTTGAATAATAGATTGATTTTGAGGGAAATCATGTACTGGAATTGAAAAAACATTGAGTTTTTAGATTGGAACTTTGAAGTGCTTAAATTAATTAGGTGATTTTTGTGTATAATAATATGATCTGATAAGGTATGATAATTAATTGGATGGAATTTGAAGTTTGTCTAATGAATTGAAATGAATTAAGAATTAACATTGTTTTTTTTTAACTAAGTTAGTTATTATTGGAAGAAGAAATAAATGAGATTGGTGATAAAAAGAGGGATGAGAGAGATTAAGAGCTTGAATATATCTGGAAGAGATACTTGAAGTGATAATCTGTTGATGTAAAACAATATTTGATTATGGTAATTGTAAATTGATAAAGTTTTAAAACAGGTTTAGTAGTAATAGAAATTTAAGCTAGAAATGGAATATATTAAATCTATTATGTTATTTGAAGGAAATAGAGAGATGACAATGAATGTACTAAGTTGAGCTGTTTATGTATGTTTTTTACTTTGGAATGTTTGTTTGCCCAAACACCACAGTGTGTCCCAAGTACCTTTTGTTAAAATTAAAAAACCAATAAAATATTTTTTTTTTAAAAAAAAGAATTGGATCTTCCTTCCTTCTGGTAGGAGCAAGAGAATTTAAATAAGGCATCATTTAAGGAAACTCTACGTAGGAGAATATTAAGTAAGTTCTTGGAAAATGTAAAAGTACATTCAAGAAAGTTAGGGAGAACCTTGTTGTCAGCCCTGCGACAGTTGAGAAAACTGTAGCCATTTTACCTTTTGTTTTCATTGTGCTTCTTTCTACTTTCTGGGATTTTAGATGTAGAAGGGGGGTAGGGGGGAATGTTTGAGCATTTTCAGTTAGCCATAACAATTGCAGCTGTGGGTGAACTCAAGGCCAGTGTTAGATAAAGTTTTGGCGGGCTGAGAAGTTGGGAGGAGAGCCTGCGTTTTGGATTAATTGGTGAATGTGATTTATGACAGCCTTTCTGGGGTGGGAATTGCAAATTGTTACTTTGTATCTGGCAGAGGGAACTTTAGTCTTGGGTTCAACTATGTAAGTGCCGATACTTTGTTTCCTGAATAAAATGCTCTTTAAGGAAGAAAACTTTGCCTTGAAATTCTTTTAATTGGTTTCATCTATCGGAACCATGATACTTGTCACCTAAAAGATCAGTAGTGAAAACTATGAATTGTTGTAATAACCTGGAAACCATGAAATAATTACATTTGCATATTTTTGACATAATATATTAGGGATCTTTCACTCAGCCTATTTGCTTGTGATACACCATATTTGAGCAAATGTTTATAGTTTGCATTTGCTGGATAGATATAGTAGTGGTTATTTTCCTATTGTTCTCTGGTTTGTTGGAATAGCAGCTGAACAAGAAACAAATATCTGAAAATTATTATTTTTGTGACAATATCATTCTTAAAATCTGACTTGGTCTCTCTTTACATCAGGGGTGTCAAACTGCCGGCCCACGGGCTGGATGCGTCATGCAGAAACCGCGCCCACCCCATTGACGGTAATGGAAAAAAAGTTGTGATATGTCGCGACACGTCACTTGATGTTGCAAGTTTAACACCCCTGCTTTAGATGAAGCCACATCTTCCTATTCCTGTATTAGATGATTATTCTGACAAATAAGCTACCCACCCACTCCCACTCCCACACACAGAGAGAGAGAGAGAGAGAGAGAGAGAGAGAGAGAGAGAGAGAGAGAGAGAGAGAGAGAGAGAGAGAGAGAGGGAGGTAACGCAGTGGGTTTTTTTCAGGATATGCTCCCACTAAATTTTTGGATGCTGCTTTTTGAATGAGGTCTGTTCATGTGGGAAAAAAAGCTCAGTGTTCATGATTTCTTAAGGTAGTAATTAGTGTCTGCTAGAAAAGGTGATCAAACATCTGGAGTGAGATAATCAGTTCATTCATATAGGATCACTAAAGCATTTCTAATTTCTTAATTATATTCTATTACTGGGTTTTTGGTAACCTAATTATACTGAACAGAAATAAGATAACAATAAATATATAGAGAGAAACAATAAAAGGATGCCCCAGTTGGGGCATAAAATATTTCAAATACACAATTTACCACAAAATAGAGCAGATGTTATGGTTAAATATTCAAATTCATTATCAGAAAACCTGAAAGAGTTTTCCAATAAAAATCAAATGAAATGATAAAGAAGGAAGGCTTCAATTCCTGTTGCTCTTTTCTTCCTTTATTTTCCTTGATGTAAATATTATATTTAAGAAAACTTTGTCTAATCATCTAGCTATATGATTTAGAAACAATAAATTTAGATAATAGAATTTTTAAAATCTAAAAGTGGAATCTTTAATCTTGCAATGCTAGTGATTTCATTAAAATGGCATTATTTTAGTTACTTATATTTGACCATGGATAAAAATGTATCTGACCATAAAAGTCAGCCTTGAACTCAGAAGCCAAAGTGAAGTCTTTAATTTCCTGAGCCATTCATGTTCAATGTTGAGCAGAGTTATCTGGAAAAATGCTACTGAAATAAATCTGGCATCTCAATCTGAGCAGAAATTTATAGACTTGCACCCACAAAAGCAAAAGCTTAGATTAAAGTAAAGAGTATTACAGAGTTTTATACTTGAAAGGGATATTAAGTCCCACCTTTGCTCTTGGAACTAATATGCTATTATGTTGTTTTGAAAACTGACCATACAACCCCTTCTTTAAAATCTCAAAATGATAAGTCTCCAAGTCAATCTGCTTGTCTATCAAGCAATTCATACATATTTTTCCTAATGTTTAATCAAAACCATCTTTCTTGTAAAAGAATGTATTATTCAAACTCTACCTGCCTTAAAATAGAAAACAGAGAATCCCCTCAAATTTATTTCCTTGAGTTTATAATGAGTTATTTTCAAAGATAAATCCTGGATGACTCACCTTTTGTACAGAAACTCTGGAGTTGTTTGGTGTTGTGGGAAGAATCCAGAGAAAGAAATATTTTGGGAAATATTAAAAAAGGCAGAATATATTTCCCCAAAGGAATAGTGAAGAAGATCTTAAAAAAAGACAAAAACCAGCCCATAAAAATCAGCCCCAGCCCCTAGGCAGAGGCCAGCTTTTAGAAATGCAAATTCAATAATCAATTCAGGAAGGTTGGAGCCAGGAAGCTAGAAATTCGAAAGACAAACACACCTAAAATCTACATACACCCACCCAAATTCTAAGGACAGGAGACATAATAGGATTAACCCACCAATACCAAAAGGTCACACTCAGACTCAGGTCAAAGTACATGACCTGGCAATACAAAGCCTCAAACAGGAACAGGAAACAACTCAAGAGCCCTAGAAGGTTATAAAAGCCCACCATCTGCTCCATGTGGTCAGTTGTTTTTCCATCTTTCTGTCTGGCTCTCCTCTTCAATAAACTGCAACCTTCTTTCTAAAGCAGTCTCCATGTTGTTTATTCCTGGCTTGGACTGGACCCTGATGAAAGATTTTTCTTTCAACAGTGTTGTGGATCATGGACTTGCGAGACTGATGGATATTCTCACTCATGATGGAAGGAAAGACATCAAGCAAAAGGAAAAAAAATGTAGTCAGAATGTAGTGAATTATGCAATTATACCTGGAATTTTATTCTTTTGCAGCTCTTAAGAGTACAGAGAGTTCTAAAAGCAAAATCTGGAAACCAAGTTCCCTTGGCCCAATTTCAAAGTTTGCTTCGCCATTTGCTACTTTCTTACCAAATGCTCAGAGCACTTTTTTTCTTTGGCAATACAATAGAGTTTTCCCAAGTTTTATTTTTTAATTAACCCTCATGAAGAGATGTGGTGGCTCACTGGCTTAATGACACTGGAGACGGTCTCAGCTCCGGTGGTTCAAGCCCTAGTTCTGCATGGCAGGGTGAACTCCTGTCACTCACCTCAGCTTCTGTCCACCTAAGAGTTTGAAAGCATGTTCTATGCAAGGAGATATATATGTAGCACGTCAGTGGGTAGCTGAGCTAGTGCTCTGTGCAGGCAATTGGATTGCTGATGGCTCTCTCTTGTTTTTTTATTTAAGCATGATATATTTTAAAGACTCATAGCACCTAAATGCTCCTTCATGGATTACTGCCTTGTTGTGGCAAAGGGGCTTGCGTAACTCAATGAAGCTATGAGTTATGCCATGCAGGGCCACCCAAGACGGACAGGTCATAACAGAGAGAAAGCCTTTAATTGTGTGGATCACAACAAATTGTGGCAAGTTCTTAAAGAGATGGAAGTACCAGACCATCTTATTTGTCTCTTGAGAAACCTATCTGCGGGTCAAGAAGCAACAGTGAGAACTGGACACGGAACCACTGATTGGTTCAAAATTGGGAAAGGAGTCCGACAAGGCTATATTCTGTTGCCCTGCCTATTTAACTTATATGCAAAGCACATCAAGAGAAAGGCAGGGCTAGATGAATCAAAAGTTGGAATTAAGATTGCCAGGAGAAATATCAACAACCTAAGATATGCAGATGATATCACTCTAATGGCAGAAAGTGAAGAGGAACTAAAGAGCCTCTTGATGCGAGTGAAGAAGGAGAATGCAAAAGTTGGCTTGAAACTCAACATTAAGAAAACCAAGATCATGGCATCAGGCCCTCTCAATTCCTAGCAAATAGATGGGAAGAAATGGAGGTAGTGACAGATTTTATCTTCCTGGGCTCCAAGATCACCACAGATGGGGACTGCAGTCAAGAAATTAAAAGACGCTTGCTCCTGGGGAGGAAAGCTATGGCAAATCTAGACCGCATACTAAAAAGCAGAGACATCACCCTGCCAACAAAAGTGTGTATAGTCAAGGCCATGGTTTTCCCAGTTGCAATGTATGGCTGTGAAAGTTGGACCATAAGAAAGGCTGAGCGCAAAAGAATTGAGGCCTTTGAACTATGGTGCTGGAGAAGACTCCTGCGAGTCCCCTGGACTGCAAGGCGTTCAAACTGGTCAGTCCTAGACGAGATCAGCACTGACTGCTCTTTAGAAGGCCATATCCTAAAGTTGAAACTCAAGTACTTTGGCCATGTAATGAGAAAGAAGGACTCACTGGAGAAGAGCCTAATGCTGGGAAAGATTGAGGGCAATAGAAGAAGGGAACGACAGAGAATGAGGTGGCTGTATGGAGTCACTGAAGCAGTAGGCGTGAGCTTAAATGGATTCCAGAAGATGGTAGAGGACAGGAAGGCCTGGAGGAACATTGTCCATGGGGTCGCAGTGGGTCGGACTCGACTTCGCAACTAACAACAACAGCACCTAAAAGACAAATAGTCCAATCTATTAAGACTGTGTGAGCCCTTTGTTTGGAATTGTTTCCGCTACTACCAAAGTCTGGTGAACCACAACTGAATTCACTGACAGAAACTTGGTGTTCAGACTTCTTATCTAGATCTATATCACTTTTTAAACATTGTCCCCACCTTTTCCTTGCCTACAAGCAGTGATGCATTCAAACAAGCTGCTTCTTTTGGACTCCTTTGCTAAATGATTCTGTAGCACCGTCTGCTAGACCATCTGCTCAAACTACGTTAACAAATCTGAGATCATCTTTGCTTTTAACTGATCTGTACTTTTCAAAAAATCCACAAAAAGGTCAATATCTTAGTCAAATAGTTGCCATGCAATTTCAAATAATGGAGATTTCAAAAAGCATCTAACATTATATTCCTACTGTTTGAGGAAAATTGGATTGTCAATAAACTATTTACAGCAATATTTTTTATCATGCCTATAAGTGAAACATAAACATTTGTTTCATAATTGGAGTCACAAACTTCCTATATTGAATCTAATTTTTCTAACTTATCCCAACCCTTTAATTTTGTTTTTAAATGAATGGCAGGGTGGTGTAATAAGAAATAGTAACTTTGGACTGAAATGGGGGAGAACCATTTTCAAATTCTATTCAGTTGTCACACTAATAGTGTTGTTGATATGATAACATTAGGAAGGATATTCTGCCTTAAGCTCCTAGATCATGGATGAACAAGTTTTGATCTTCCAGATGTTCCAGAACTTCAGCTTCTATTTTCAGCAAACCTGATCATACTCATACAATACATAGTCATACAATACAATACTCATGCTCATATATTCATTCATATCAATGATAAGGATTGTGTCTGAAAGGCCGTAAATTGTCCATGCTTCACTCAGAGGAAAAGAGGGATAAAAGTATAGCAAATCCAAAGCACCTGAAGGCAGGACAAGAAGCAATGGATGGAAACTAATCAAACAGTGAAGCACTAAGGAGAACTAAGGAGAAATTTCCTGAAAGTTAAAACAATTAATCAGTGGTACAACCTGCCTTCAGAAGTTGTAAATGCTCCAACACTAGACATTTTTAAGAAGAGACTGGACAACCATTTGTCTGAAATGGTATAGGGTTTCCTGCCTGAGCAGGGGGTTGGGCTAGAAAACCTCCACGGTCCCAACTGTTTTTTTTTATTATTATTATTATTATTATTATTATTATTATTATTATTATTATTATTATTATTATTATTATCAATATCACTATTAATATTAATATCACTATCACTATCACTATCACTATCACTATCACTGTCAACGTCGACGTCAATGTTAATGTTAATGTTAATGTTAATAATAATATTAATGTTAATATTAATATTAATATTCATTAGACGTGAACCTCAGTCAACTGAACATTCAAATTGACTGGCGCTGATGGTTGACACGGGTTGCTGCCAGCATCCTAGGTATCAACCAGGTACCTCCTTAAAATGTAAGATGTTCTGAGTAGTGCAGTTTTTTGTAGCATTGCTGGAGTTATTGCAGGAAGCTGCAGTTTCTTGAAATATTTTGCAAAGTTTATTATTGTTATTATTATTGATCATCGCACAATCATCCAGATGTTCAGACTGGATATGGCATTTTTGTCTACCTATCGAGTCCTTACCAAGGACCTGGGATAGGCAGATGTGGATGTTTGATGGTATTACAGATATCGTCGCAGGATGGAAGCAGTTCCTAGTAAGGCCGCCTTTTGCAATTGACTAATCGCGAATTTGTCAATGCCAATGGTGTTCAAGTGATGCTCCAGTTGTTTTGGGATTGCACCCAAGGCACCTATTACTATTGGTACTACCCTTGCTTGCTTTTGCCACAGTCTTTCTATTTCTATTTGTAGGTCTTTGTATTTTGTTATCTTCTCCAGTTCTTTCTGGTCTATTCTGCTGTCTCTAGGCACTGCCATGTCCACTATCCAGACTTTTTTGTCTTTCTTATCAATAATTGTTAAGTCTGGGGTGTTATGTTGTAGGTGCTTGTTTGTTTGAATTCTGAAGTCCCAGAGCAGTTTAATTTTATCATTTTCTATGACTTTCTCTATTTTATGACCCCACCAGTTCTTGCTTACAGGCAAATGATATTTCTTGCAGATCTTCCAATGCACCATTGTTGCTACTTTGTCATGCCGTTGCTTGTAGTCAATCTGTGTGATCTTCTTGCAGCAGCTTACCAGGTGGTCCACTGTTTCTTCAGCTTCTTTGCATAGGCGGCACTTACTGTCTGTTGCTGTCTTCTCAATTTTGGCTTTATATGCATTTGTCCTTAAGGCTTGGTCTTGTGCAGCCAGAATTAGTCCCTCGGTCTCTTTCTTCAATTCTCCTGCTCTTAGCCATTGCCAGGTCTTATTATTATCTGCTTTCCCAGCTATTTTTTAATGTACTGGCTGTGTAGTGCTTTGTCTTCCCATGCCTCTATTCTGTTCTTCATTTGGTCTTTCATGTAGGCCAGTTTGGTCTCTCCAGTAGTCAGTAAGCCTTCCTGATATACTAATTTCAGTGCATCTTCATCACTGTCCTTCAGATATTCTTCCAAAGCCATTTCTTCTTCTTCAATTATCTGATGTACTTGCAGCATTCCACATCCACCTATTTGCCTTGGTAGATAAAGTCTGTCAATGTCACTGCGTGGATGAAGGGCATGATTCATTGTCATTATTTTTCTGGTCTTCCTATCCATTGCTTTTAGTTCTGCTTGAGTCCAGTCCACTATTCCAGCTGTGTATCTAATGACTGGAATTGCCCAGGTGTTGATTGCCTTTATGGTATTTCCTCCATTGAGTT
>NW_015386442.1:1516874-1526948 GCF_001527695.2 Protobothrops mucrosquamatus | reverse complement strand
ATTATTTTCGTGGGGCATCTTGATTCTTTCAGTTTTCACTATTTTTTCTTGTTTGATAGTAAGTGTGGCACATTTGTCCAAGCCAAACTCCATTGCAATATCTTGGCTATATATACAGACAGTGTTGAGCAGCGATTCTATTTCAGATGATGTTTTTCCATACAGCTTCAGATCATCCATGTAAAGGAGGTGGGATAGTCTGGCAGATGTTTTTGATTATTATTATTATTTACTTCTCTTCTTTTAGTAAATAGAAAGGACAATGGTGAATAGATGACTTGCAGTTAATAACTATTCATAAATTGCTTCTTAAAACCTTTTAATAGTCTGTAAGACATTCTGCTGTTAGCAGCTGCAGTAGCTAAGTTCTGTTTGAATTAGAATTTTCTTCTGTAGTAACCAACATTTTGTCCAATCTAGTCTGCATATTGTAATTTATTGAGAAAGTTTTTGAGATAATCTAAAGAGTCATTATTCCCTTCTTTCAATGTCTTTTGAAATCCACTATTCAGATTCATACATGGATAATTATAATTCATGAAACATCATAAAATAAATTAAAAGACTGATTGCTGTAAAAAAAACCATAACTGAGAAACATGAAAGCATGTTCTTTTTAAATAATATATATTAAGGAAGAAAGAAAGTGGCATTTGGAGTATATTAGAAAAAGTCAGGATGATGAATGTGATTATGCAGTCCAGCCCAACCCTTAGTTTTACATGTATTACAATTTGTTAAATTTCCATTAAAGGAAGATAGATAACCAACCTTGTTTTAACACCTGTTGAAGGAACTAATCAGTATAAAACAGAACCTTTTGATAAATTAAACATATATTTAAGCATTTTTAAAAACATGAGATCATTGATGTTTCTAAAAAGAAAAGGCAGTTCTCTATTCCAAATTGCTTTTAAATTACTGATACTTTAATTCTCAATAAAACTGAATTGTTAACCTTTTTTAAAAAAAATATTTTTAAAAAATATTGACAAAAAAGAAAAGAAAAAATGCAAAATACATTGTTAAAGAAAAAGAAAACATATAGAAAGTGTTTTTGAAAAAATGAAAAATACAAAAAAGGAAAAGGAAAAAAAGAATATAATTTTAGCTGTAAATTACAATTCTATTTGTAGTTATTTAAAACAATTATTATTCAAATACTTATAATAATACATTTATATATCTTTTTATGTTTTTATTTTATTTAAAACAAAGTTAAAATACAAAATACAAAACTCCCCAAAAAAATCCAAAAGGAGAAAAAAAAAACGCACAAATATTATTTTAACTTGCTGCATTTTATGTAAATGAATCTCATATCTCATTATATTTGTACACAAAATCTATAGGCAAACCATTCAGAAGTGGCAAATGTAATCAGATCCTCAATCCATTGAGTGAAAGTTAATGGATTCAGTACAAATATGGAATTGATATTCCTTAATATGGATGGGTAACCAAATTTTCACCTATAGATATCCTGCTATTTTAGTAGAATCATCACACTGTGACAGTAGTATGAGATTTAGAAATAAAGAAAAGAATGACATCTGCAATTTGTATTCAACTGAGCTATGTACTGTTCCATGTATCTCCCTTTGTTGCCTAATAGAAGAAGCCAATAGTTCCATGCAGATATTAAAAACCAAGGATGAAAGTGGACATCAATGCCTAGTTCCTCTAAAGAGTAGAAAAGTAGGAGAAATCATGCTATTAGCTTTCACATTAGATGTGGGCTACTCATATAGTATCTTAATTCATTTTATGGGTTGATGAGGCCAAGAAGAGAAATCACCCATCTGCTATTCATACCAAACCCTGTCCTTGGACATTGCTCTCTATGGTTATTCTGGCTTGTCTGTGAGAGAGACTGGACAGTTGGTTTGTGCAGTCTTTTCTCTTTGACCTTGACAGACTTTCCTGATTCTACAAGGGCTCTAAATTCTCCAAATCTGGATAGGCACCTTGTGATCTTCTAATAAAATGTTGCTACCAAATATTAGATGCAGGAAATTATTTATACATGGAATATTTCTTCTCAATTATTCTAGTCCATTTCAATGATTCATATAATACATACATACATACATACATACATACATACATACATACATACATACATACATACATTCTACACATCTATGGAAATTCTCAGTCATCCAGGTCATAGTTGTCCCAAAGGTACTTTTTCACAAGGCAATTGGACTTTCTTTTTTCTTTTTGAAGACATTTTGCTTCTTATCCAAGAAACTTCTTCAGCTCTGACTGGATGGTGGGGAATGGAAGGATTTATATTCCTTGCAGACAGCTGGTCATTTGCATTCTTTTAGCAAATCATGGATGCCACCTGGAGGCTTATCTGTGTGATCAGGGTCACCTGAGTAGTGCAAATGGGTATGGAGCCTTCTTGGAACTGTTGAAAGGACTGTGTTGTAGACTGGAGATAGATGATATCGTATCCCCCCACCTCTGTTGAGAGAAGGCTGTTCAATTTTGACATAGATGGCCTCTTTGACCCCTCTTTCAAACCAGCAGCCCTCTCTGTCCAAAATGTGAACTTTGCTTTCTCCAAAAGAGTGGACTTCGTCTTTTAAATGCAGATGGACTGCTGACTCTTGTCCTGATGGGTTTGTTCTCCTATGTTGTGTCATACATTTATGAAGTGGTTGTTTTGTTTTCCCAATGTACAGATCTGCACAGGGCTTGTACATGCATTGTACTGCATATATCACGTTGCTCAGTTTGTGATTGGGTGTTTTATCCTTGGGGTGGACAAGCTTCTGCTTTGGTGTGTTCTTCGGTTTGAAGGGTGCACATATGTTGTGTTGGCTGAAGATCCTCCTGAGCTTTTCCGATATTCCTGCAACGTATGGAATGACTATGTTGCTTCATTTATTGTTTTCCTCTTTGTCTGTTATGGAGGAGCTCCTGTTGGGTCTTTTTTGGGATTTGATGAAGGCCCACTTGGAAAAAATGGAAAGATGGAAAAAAAGGACTAAAACACATCAAGGAAATCCTCAGAACATGTGGCTATCCCAAGTGGGCCTTCATAATAGTCATTCCATACATTGCAGGAATATCGGAAAAGCTCAGGAGGATCTTCAGCATTTATTGCTGCAAGATCCAGAAAACGTCAAAAACTATAATACTTCAATGCTATTCTGCTTCATGCTAAAGGAGAGAATGCTATAAATTGGTGGAAATGTAAATGATATTTTTAATGAAGCAGAGTGTTGGTCAATACTAGAATTTTCTTTCTATTGGTCTTAGATCACCATATTTTCCAAACAGATAATACTGTACTAAATGTCATGTCTAGACACAGTGAGCTATTTTGATTTGTTTCTCTAAATCAATAGGAAACATTGCTCTGCTAAGTGAGACAGATACGAGATACAAATTCCCCTTTCCTAGGAATCTCTCTGAGAAATCAGAGCCAAAAATGAAGGCTGACTAGTGTTGATTATTGTTGCCAGTAGTGCAAGTCATAGCAATCAAACTTAAAGATTGCCAGAGTCCTCTCCAACAGACATACTACAAAGCATAAATACACATTTTGCCGAGAATTAAATAATTTTGCTGAAACAAGTGATGCCAACAAACCTGAAATGTAGTTGCTTTGAAAACTTCAAAATCCAAAGAATATTAGTAGTAAACTAAAATAGATGTATATTTTAGAGGAGAGTTATTTGTTTACTCATATAGTTCATGTAAAGACTAATTATAAATATTTTAAGAAAAACCTTGATTTATTTTAAGGAATAGAGCTTGTTTTTGAAGATTCTAAAATGGGCTAAAATTTATTAGTTCAGTTACCTATTTACAATATTACATCTGACATAAAATGAATTGCAGTGCTAGCCAGATTAAAAGGTATGAATTGCTAATATACTCAGATAAAAGTCTGCCTGATGCTATATAACCTAGGTTGATAGGCTTTTTTTTTACAGATTGCATGCTAGACCTGTTCACTGCTTAATATTATTTAAAGGGGGATTAGAGAATGCTAAAAATAACTTATATAGTGGGTAAGCAATTTTTCTCTATATACCTCTACAATTCTTTTAATAAATTATAAAAATATTCAGAAAAGCTGTTAGGATATTTTAAATCTGTTTTATAATGATTGAATTGTTACCTTGAACCTTAACCAATATTAAAAAAAACAACATTAACAAACCAAGACCCACATAATTCTTTCTGTTTGTGGCCTCTGCTGTAAATCAGAAATATAAGGAGCCATTCTCCTTTTTGTATGGTCCAATTAAAAAAAGGATCCCACCGCTAGTTTTGAACTTTGAGCATTTAGGAACTGCATACAGGAACAGTAAAACATAGCTGTAATATTGTTGAAAGAAAAGTCTTCATCCTGGTTCATCCAAGCCGGGGATAAATAAACAACATGGCGACTGCTTTGGGAAGAAGGTTGCAGTTTATTGAAGAGCCAGACCAAAAGATGGTTCTGGCAGGAAACAGGAGAGAAAAGAGAAGGCCGAGCAAATGTGGGAAGTAGGTTTTTATAACCTCTGAAGCCTTTTGTTTGGAATAGTTTCCTGTTCCTGTTTTAGGCTTTGTATTTCCTGTGTCACATATTCTGACCTGAGTCTGGGTGTGCCTTTCTGATATTCTTGATGGTGATGGGTTAGTTCTATTATCATATCCGCTTCCCTGGTGATGGGGCTAATGACTCCTAGAGTTTGGGTGGGATATGCAGATTTTAGGTGTCTTTGTCTTCTTGATCTCCTAGCTGGGGCCTTTCTGATAGTTTACATCTGCATTTGTACAGAGCTGGCTTCTGCTTGGGACAGAGAGACTTGGGGGCAGGGTTGGTTTCTGCTTTTAAAATCGTTTTGAGGAAATATATTTTTCTGCCCTTTTAATATTTCCTTCTCTAGGGAGCTGACTTTCCTCAATATGAAGTAAAACTATTGAATTCAGTGGAAATGATATCTTTGTGCCCTACAAGAAAGTTTGTTCACAGTTAGTAGTTGGCCTTTCATACAATATTGCACAGACTCCATAAAGGTGCAATTCATTTCTAAAGTACTACATATACAGAACTAAACCAAGGTTAGACAACTATGGCAACTTTACAACCTATGGACTTCAACTCCCAGAATTCCTGAGCAGAATGGGGGCCCTGTACTAAACCAAGCCAATTCTCCCTACCTTTCTTGCAAATGCCAACAGTCTCTGCACAATTTCACATAGCTGTTATCTTCTCATTGTCTTTTTGGCATCTACCATCTGGTTTGTATAAATCCAGTCTGTCTTTCCCCAAACTTAACTTTCTAAGTCTTGATTCATTTCCAGTTGATCAACTGGGCAACTGCCTTATGGTAAAATTTCTGTTCTCACACTTCACATTATCCAAATTTTCAATTTGTGCTCTGGAATTCTTTGCACCCCATGTTCTTATCCTCTACCTCTTGTTTATTTATGAATTGCCAGCAGGGCCTCCTACTTTGCGGAGTCAAATGCCATTTCATTCATCTTCCCTTCTTCTGCCTGGCTACACCTAAAGTTGGGCTCCAAACATATTTCTGAACTAACTTCTACCTCTTTCTTAAAACTACCTTCCCCCCCTCAATGTGTGTCTCCTTCCATTACCTTACTTTTAAATATTGGGGCTGGATATTAGGACTATAACTTGGATATTGGGATTATAACCTGGATATTAGGAGATCTAGGAGAGCTTCCCATCTCCTCTCACAATCTTTACCTCATTTATCTGCCCTCTTCAAGAATTCTGTTTCTGTTTCTTTTGTGTATTCCATTCGTTGGCAATTGACGAAGACACATGGTGAAGCAACAAGTTCTTTATTAACCTTCTCCTACAACCAAGCAAGCTGCAAAAGGCACGCAGGCCTTTTATAGGGCCTGAGACCCAGACAGTGTTAACCAATAGGAACTGACCGTTTTCGCGCCTTGTGCATGTGCACAAGGCTGGCACCGCTCTGTCTGGTCCGGGCAGCTTTTGGTTTGCCCGGGACCGTTTGCAACAATTCTGAGCCTGCTTTTCTGCTCTAGCAGACTCAGGACACAACAGTTTCCATTCTGCAATTTTTAATATTTAGCTGTGAAATCTTTACCTTTTCTGCCTTTTACTAGCTGCCCTGCAACCACTGGCTTATTTGTTTTACAGATAGTATAATGTCTCAACTGATACTTATTTCTACATTATTAAAGATGTATATCTGTTTTATATTTCCTCAAGCAATCTGGTCTTTGTATACCTTGGTTTAGATTCTTACATATTAAATGTCCGCCTCAATATTTCAAAATTATGGATATTATTAAGATGATTCTGGCAGCAGTGGCTATTATCTCCATCTTTGTAAATATGGATTGCCTAGTTTTCTTTTGTTTCACTTCCTATAAGTGCAGAGTCTTATCTCATGTAGGATAGAAGCAAACAGAGTTTGGCTACTGAAATTTGAGCCTCATAGTATTAAACCCATATAGTATGTTTCCCCCAGCATTTTCCCAGCACATCTTTACTATGATTTAATATCTCTTTGCTTTAATATAATACCTAATTAGGCTCTCTTTTTCCCCCTTTCATTCACTCATTCCTGATTTTCAGAGATTGCCTAGACAAGGCCCTACAATTTTCTTGGAAGATTTTTCAGAAATTGTTTCCCATTTTGTCCTTTCAAGGGCTGAGAGAAAGTGACTGGGCAAAGGTCACCCAGCTGGCTTTATGCTCCAGGTGAGACAAGAACCTATGTTTCTAGCCTGATACGTTAACCACATCAATCAGTTTTCAGGCTTCCTTTGCTTAGGCAGCCAGTATGTCAATGAAATATAGTATCAACCAATAGTTTTAGCTAATCCTAATCTAATTTTTCTAATTTTTGAAAAACTACCCTACTGGATGGAAAGGTATAATATATTCAGAAGTTTGTAACTGTTTAAAAGAAGTACTGATACTAAAGGTATTGGCTCTGTGAATGCTCAACTTTGAATTTCTACCATAACATTTTTTTCAGTTGAAGCTAATATCTTAACATTAGGATCTTTCCTCTTGGAATTTTATTTTGCTTTGTTTTGTTTTTGCCATAGCAGCTGGTGTAATTTTCTTGAATCTTTTCAATACTTTTTTCTTTGCTGTACTCTTCCAGCTATAATTTGTTCATGTCACTGAGGAAAGAAACATGACAATGAAATCCATATATAAGAGCAGCCAAAGTGTAATACATGGCTACAATAGAGAAGGTAGTTATTATGTCTTTTATCCCATTAAGAATCTGATAAAATAAGAAAAGATAAAATGATAAGAATGTTGGAAACAAAAGAGCAACGTAATACTTAGGCACCCTGTTGATATCAAACTTATTCTATGTTCTGAACAAGATTGTGATATCTACTTGAACAGCCTTCTCCAACCTGGTCTTCCAGTTGGCTGGCATGGAATGTTAGAATCTTTAGTTACAATACATCCACTGGATACCAGATTGAAGGAAGCTAATCTACAAATTTGGGAAGCTTTTTAAAACATTTTTTCTTTATTTCTACCTTCTTAGAAAAGACTGCAGAAAGAAAATCAATATTTACTGTTGATGTTGATAAAATGTTCCAATTTCTTTTTGCACCTATGTGCTTTTCCACATTTTGAGACTTGGATTGATTTAAATAGCCAGGCTACATTTAGCATGCATATAGGTACATTGGGAAAGTGATTTTTTAAGTAGCGATGTTTATCTTATTTTTCTTCCTCTGTTTAAGATGACATTCCTGGGAAAATAACAACAAATCACATTGCCTACTTAAGAAAAGATAATTTGTTTCTGAATTTTTTTCAGGCCCTTCAATTTAGTTATCTGTTAAAGAATATCCAGTACTCCAGATTTTACTAAATTCTCTTTTGAAGATAGTTTCTCTTTTATTACAGATCAGAAATAGCAAAGACTCCAGGCAACACAGATTTAGCTGACCTATTTCTCAAAGCTCAGAACTAGCAGCAATACTATTACTGAGATTCAAAAGAACCATCTTATTTTTTTTCTTTTTCCTAAATAAAGGATTGCATTAAAATGGCCTTGATATATGATGTGTGTGTGTGTGTGTGTGTGTGTGTATGTGTGTGTGTACACTATGGTTTTCATCAGCCTTGGCTTTATGCTTCTAGAATTGGCAGACTCTGATTTAAAATAGCAAAAAGCTTGTAGATGTTATTATTTTTCCTTCTTGCAGTGAACATTTTGTGGAGTATATAATAGCTAGCATAGTGACTAAGTGACTGCTTGTCAATCAGATAATCCCTGCTGGCATTTCTTCTTGCACAGAATAAGTAGGAATAACAATGCAAAAAGTATACTAAAATAGATGTCACAAGGATCCAGGTTTGAATTCTTTTATTAGGACAAAATAGGGTTCACAATGTATTTATGGTCAACCAAAAGCGATGTTTAGATAATTATTGAAGGCTGACATTTGGAAAACATACTTTCCAACATAAATAGATGTTTAGCAGCAAATATATGAAGATGCCTCTTTGAAGTTCTGGAAAACAGACTGAATATTTAAAAAAGTGTAAAGGTACATTTGGTGAATGTTTCACCTATCTACCCAAAACTTCCTCCAGATGGGATTTTATTTCTTTTATAGTGGAGATATGTAGTCACAGGCAATCATAGGGGAGGTGTCAGGACCCCTCAAAAGGATTTTCTTACAGTTTATTGCTTCTGCCTATGTATTCATTTTCAGTGCCATTCTGTTGGGAGGAGGGTTTGTTCATTGGGAAATGTTATTGCCTTGCTCTGCTTTGCCCTCCCTCCATGTGAAAGGAATGTGGCCTCGAAAACATCTGTCTTATCTCCAGCTGAAAGAGCCTGGGACAATTGGGAAATGAAACTGAGAGAGACCTTGAGATTGGCTGGATTTCAAACGGATGGTTGGACACTGGGGGGTGGAGACATGAATGGGCCTTTTGATGTAACCTTTCACGTGCAAAATCTTCAGACCTTGCTTTGCCTTCTTACTATCATTAACTCTCAACAAAAGTTCCTTTTGAAACAATGTCTGTTTCCAGAGTTCTGCTTTCTTGGGAGATCTAGTTGAGGCAGGTCCTTACAGGAGGTTAGGGGGAAAATAAAGACAAGGGTACAATGTGACAAATATAGTTTTATCAGGTATAGTGACACAAATAGATATTTGTAGATATTATTTTGATATTATTGTGGCTTGTTACATTTTATGCATCTTCTGAAACTATTGGGTGCAACTCCAAAGATCATTCAAAGTATTATAATCAAATTATAATCTTGAATGTGATAGAAGAGAAAAAATATCAAGCACAAGGTAAATTATCTTATCTTGTTAATTAATATCATGTGAATACTGTGAGTATATAAACAGTAAACATTCCAATTTTATGACATTCTGATATGATAACAATCTTTTCTGATTATTTGATCTAAGTTAGGACTGTGTAGTTTGAAGCCATGAATTTATATATGGTCTCACAGAGCTTGAATGTGCTTCCTTGAGCCCTACGAATATTGCTATTAAATACTTAGTGACATCAATTTAAACTAAATTAAATTTAGTTTTGATCCATGACTCCAGATCCACCTACTTTGAGAGATGAAATTAATATTGCTGACAGTCCACTGGATAGAAATCCATTGGAATTCAGAAAGGTTTTTTGTTTTTTTTAAAAAATATGCTCACAGCAAGGTTGCATGCTACAGTGCTTTGCTGAAGGGAACTTGATGAAGCAAAGCATATTAACTAGCCATGTATTTAACAGAATGTTGTTGCTGTTAATTGCGAAGTCGTGTCCGACCCATCGCGACCCCATGGACAACGTTCCTCTAGGTCTTCCTGTCCTCTACCATCTTCTGGAGTCCATTTAAGTTCACGCCTACTGCTTCAGTGACTCCATCCAGCCACCTCATTCTCTGTCATCCCCTTCTTCTATTGCCCTCGATCTTTCCCAGCATTAAGCCCTTCTTCAGTGAGTCCTTCCTTCTCATTAGGTGGCCAAAGTATTTGAGTTTCAACTTCAGGATCTGGCCTTCTAAAGAGCAGTCGGGGTTGATCTCTTCTAGGACTGACTGGTTTGAA
>NW_015386442.1:1510064-1515468 GCF_001527695.2 Protobothrops mucrosquamatus | reverse complement strand
CGTCTAGCTTGCCTTGATTCATGGATCTTACATTCCAGGTTCCTATGGAGAAAAGATCTTTACAGCATCGGACTTTCCTTTCACCACCAGATATATCCACAGCTGAGCGTCCTTTCGGCTTTGGCCCAGTCGCTTCATTCTTTCTGGCGCTACTAGTACTAGCCCTCTGCTCTTCCCCAGTAGCATATTGGACACCTTCTGACCTGAGGGGCTCATCTTCCAGCGTCATATCTTTTTGCCTTTTAGTACTGTCCATGGGGTTTTCATGGCAAAGATACTGGAGTGGTTTGCCATTTCCTTCTCCAGTGGATCACATTTTGTCAGAAGTCTCTACTATGACCTGTCCGTCTTGGGTGGCCCTGCACGGCATAGCTCATAGCTTCATTGAGTTACACAAGCCCCTTCGCCACAACAAGGCAGTAATCCATAAAGGGGATTAACAGAATACATGTTACCAAAATTAACAAATAAAAGGAATATGTGATCAGTTGCAGACTGGAACTGTGAGTATTATGTTGGAAGCTATTGCTTCCAGGGCAATAGAGCTTAATTTGTAAATTCACTAAATTTGCATGTTTAAATCACACTAAATATGATTAAGTTGTTCATTAGTAAGTTGTTCATTAGTAAAGTAAGTTGTTCATTAAAGCCCAGGAAAGGCAGGAGGAAGGAAACTTGGATTTAAACTGTAGTGGGGAGTAATAAGATGACATTCCACCCCCTTGTCATATTGACAAAGGGCAATGAATTGTTTTAAGTGGTGTCAGTTTAGTATGTGATAAAGATTGTTAACTATTCATGCCATGTCATATGACTGGGTCAGTTTTACCAATTACAAGCCAGTTAAAAGAGGGAATCTGATAGAGAATAGATGAGGATGAATAGTCCATTTTTAAATGGTGTGTGTCTAATCTAGTAAAACATTCTTATTTTTTATTTTCCATTTCTTTCTCTTTTTCTTTTTTCTTTTCTGCACTTATACTCTTTTTTACTCTTCTATTTCTCAGTTTTTACTGTTGTAATTATAATCTTTACTAAAATTACTATAAAAAGTGATGTCACAGTATAAATCAAATAAGGGTCTCTGTTTACTAGTCTTTATTAGTCATTTTATGATCCATAGCTGCTGATGTAGTCATCACAAGAACTATATAATTAAAGTAGAATGACATATCACATTCTGGATGCAAGGGTTCTTAGTCTGGAATAAATTCCATTGGTTTGCAGAGTCTATAATCAGATGTAATATTCTTAAGCCTTCTAATGAACAATGCTGCTTATAAAGTTAATTATTTGTGTAAAGCTGTCCAGTATGAATATTCAATTTGTCTGTTAAAACATAAATTGCTAGCATATAAAAAGTAAGTACTCATTTGGATTTTATTGAAAATTGTGAATTGTGCAATTTTGTTGTCTGTTATATGGCTGGATTACTACTGTGTCTCACTCTTCCATATAAATGAGCAACAAATTTATTCTTGTGGGAGATATCAGAACTGTAGTCTATAAATGAATACAGTGATAAATGTAACAAGATTTTAAAGCCTATGATTGAGTCTGGGAAAATACACTAGCTGGTTTAACCTAATCTTACGTTGACAGGTAGTTCCTCTCCTTGGAACCAGATTCTAGTTCATGTCATGAAAAAATTAGCATCTGTTCTTGTTTGCATATTATTCTGAGTTCCTCTTAAGCTGTCACTTTCTGCCAGTAAGTATTTACATTTTTTTAAAAAAACCCTATGGTATATTCTTCCATGAGTGTTTTAAAGACAACCTAGGCCATGCCATTTTTTGTTCCGAGGCAAAAATACAAAGACCAATATACAAATCTCTCTAGATTTTAAAAAATACAGATTTTTTAAATGAATTTGCAACATTTATTGCATTTCAGAGCTATACTATATTGCACAGAAGAAACAAAATAACACTGGAACAAAGACGATAAAAAAAACCCTCTCCTTAGTACTCATATTCAACATGAATGGAATTTCCATTGCCTTCTTGAGTAGAACAGCTGTTTTAATTCTCAGTCTCAAAAATACATTCAGATTTTTAAAGGAAGCATGGCTTTCTCCACTGGGATATTTTTTTTTAAAAAAAGAGTTATGTTGTCCATTGCTAGATGCTAGATGCAAGCATCTCGTATACTTATCTATTGGAACTAAATTTCAATTTATATGGATTTAAGAGTAAAATCCTATGCAAATCTACTCAGAGAAAGGCTCCACTAGGTTCCTTTCTCCATATTTCTAGGAAAATTTGTATCATAGTGTAGCCTAATTTACAACTCTTTTGCCTTCCCAATAACTCCTGTTTACTCCTGTACTGTAATTCAGATACTAATTTACAATTCCCAATAAACCCTTATGATTTCCTGAGAGCCAAGGGTCTCATGGATATTAATTCCTTAGTGCTGGATTCTTGCCTGACCAATCTTAATACAGTTATTTAATACAGTTAAATAAGACAGATATATCATATTGATAAATATTCCTACATAATGTTTAAAAACAAGAAACTCCTTCATGCCTTGTTTTGGCTTTCCCCCCCCCCCTCAGATAAACAAACAAGAGCTTAAAGGCGTTCATGTCATACAGTTATTTGAAGACACTATACCATGTTCCCTGTCTAACTGATTTTTGAATAAATATGGTGTAAAAGAAACACATTGTACACTGACTTTTTGAAAAGCCAAAAGCCATGAAATAACTTCAATAGACCTATTTGAAAGCAGTTTCTAGCAAAATTATCTTCTAATTGAATGGTAAGTTGCATGGATTCAGGAATTCTGATGGGTCATAATGGAGTCATTTGATGACAGCTATTTCTCTAGCTTGTGTTGGCTTACACAAGCCAACTTTTCTGGTTCAGAAAATAATTAGCTCATCCATCTACTTTTCTGGTTCAAAAAATAATTAGCTCATCCATTATGGGTTAAAATTGTGGATAAATCTCCTCAGAATGCAGAAGTCCATTCTCTTTCCATTCTGAAATGGAAGGTGTTCCAATTTGCAGCCCTAAAAATCATAAGATTTGGTTGGTGTGGGTTTTTTGTCGGGCAAAGGCATATCCTTTCAAGTGGCAAAACCAGCACTCTTTGATAATAAAAGAATACTGACAAGAACTTCCTTGCAAGAATGGACTTTCCATTACCCTGAAGAATATCACATGCATAATTAATTTATTAATGTATGATCATAGACCAAATGTAGCACATGTATGATGTCATGCATATACTACAATTATATATTTGCATAATTATACTTGATGCAGATTTGATTATAGTGTTAACATGATTATGTCATTGTACATACAGCAAAAGAAATCCCTGCCATGTATTCAAGTCTGATAGAGCCTCACTGTTTATATCCCGATATATAAACAGTGCAGCTCCCAGATCCTATGCCCAGACAGCAGGCATACACACACACACACAACTTAAATCCAGTCTTTGTTCCAGTTGCATGCTAAATGGTTTATTTTTGTTTCCTAAGTCAAAGTTAAATATTTACAGTAGCATGGATCCAGCTCTTTATCTCAACTGCTACCCCATTCTGCCTTTTGCTTTATCACCATTCTCTCCTTTTGTGAACAGGAAAAGCAAATTCTAACATTCTCATACATTATACCTGACAACTGAAGTTGTTGCCAAGTCAGTGGCATTGACATATTGCCATATTGTTGCAATACAAAGCCTTCACATTGTAGTACTCACCTATCCCACTGAATGCTTGTTTTATGGCTCAGGGATCCATCTTGTTGCTGCAGGCATGTGAAAATGGATGAAATGAGCTGTGTTCAAAGTAATCAAATGTATAGAAGATCAATTTCCTCTGAGTGCTTCAGCAGCTTTCTCTTTAGCAAAAAATTCCCTTGTAAATAGCAGGAGAAATGCAACTCAATCATGATAGGCCGCTTTTCCATTAGTGAAATATCTCTGGCAGCTAGAATAGTAAAGTGTTGCCTTGTCAAATGTACTTCTATTTAATCAACTGGAAGAGTTGAGAAGAAACAGAATACAAATGTCCATGTTTCTATTATAGAAGCATTGTTCTGCAACTTGTACAGATGAACACCTTATTCTTTCAATAGGATAGCTACAAAGAAAACGTCCCCTTCAACATGGAGGACTCTACTGAACTAATGTCTTCTGGGGTGGCAGTGATTCAGTAATATCTGTAGATGTCTGTAGAAGAGGTGAAGTGGAAAAAAATAGATTTTTAAGAAGGGTTTCAAGGCTATTAGATTCTTAACATATTTATTTAGAGGTTAATTTCATTTTTAACAATTATACTGATTGTTAAAATATACAAGAACTCTGAGAAGAGACACAAAAAAGAAATGGGCTACATTTGATTTAATTTCTTATAACCATCCCAGTACAAAAGTCTCAGATACTGTTCATGAATGATGGACTTTAATCAAGATTTTTTTTTTTTTTTAAAAAAAGTCATAATAATGCATTTAAAAAACTTTTCTTGTATTATTTCCTAGAAATTCCACATACACTAATCTGGTTGACTGACAAGAATGAGCTTGTTTAAATAAATTTGGCTTACATTGTAAGCCTATTTTAATTTTATAAATACTTAAGATCTAATATATTTCAATTCAGTTATATACTTTAATATTTAACTATTACCTAAAAGTTTTCCATATCTTTTTATTTTTTGCCAACATAACAATATATTTCTTACAATATGAAATATTGATGCTGTTTTTTTCATATTCAGGTTTGGTAAATGTTCAGAACCAGTTTAATACAATTCTTGTTTTCTTGGTAGTTTTCTCTCAGTACTTTTGATGTGACCTTGTTCAATTCTATTTTGACATGAATAAGATATTTTCACAGTTTAACTGATCAATATTAAAATAAAACATTGAGTAATTTGTCTTTTTAAAATGCCATCCTGACATCCTAAGAATTTTTAGCCCTGCTAAGATTTTCCCACTGGTCTTATTTGCAACATTCAACCTCAGAAGAGCAATTGCCTGCAACTACTTTTAAACAGCCTATCAACCTACAATGTTTCATGTTTCATTGACTGGTTTTGGTTTTGGGAAGAAATTAAAATGATATTACAGCAAAAGATTAGAAGTAGGCAAAATGTAACCAATGTTATTCAATTATTTGTATATCAGATTTGAAGAAAGCCCATCTCATTCACAGAGCAACTCTGAGCGGTGTACAATTTATATATATTTATTAGCTTCTGTTTCCATGGTGAACTGTATTTTGGGGTGTAGGCTGTTGAGGTGTGTGAGGAAGTTGTCCAGTTTTTCTTTCCCATGTGGCCAGATTATGAAGGTGTCGTCTACGTACCTGAGCCAGAGTTTGGGTTTGTGATCAGATTTTTCTAGAGCTTGGGTTTCAAAGTGTTCCATGTAGAGGTTTGCAATGA
>NW_015386442.1:1482885-1509408 GCF_001527695.2 Protobothrops mucrosquamatus | reverse complement strand
TGGAGTGGAATTTCAATTGGAAGCATGTGGGGGTTAAATTTTGATCTCGGCAGTTGCGTAGGAATGCGAGGTCACATAAAATGGAAGCTCTTTGGACTTCAAGTTTTTCATAAGTCCTGGTCAGATGGTGGATTTCCTCCCCGTAGAGGTACGATATTTGTTTTCTGAGGTTTTCGCGGGTGTTTGTATGTAGGTCTTTGGTTATTCGGGTTTTCTCCCGCGTAGAATTAGAAGTGTCTTGGCGACGTTTCGACGAAGTCACATTCGTCATCTTCAGGCTGGTGTCTTCAGCTTCGTGCTTCTGGGAGTAGTGTGTGTGATCGCAGCTGTTTCTTCCTTTTAACTGCCAGTGAATAACCAAAGACCTACATACAAACACCCGTGAAAACCTCAGAAAATATATATATATGTGTATATATATATATACACATCCACACAAAAAGCAAACCCAAACCCACACAGATGATGAGGCACGACCACAAACTAGAAGCCAGTCCACAGCTGCATCATTAGCCACTTTAAACCCCTCCAATCCATACATGAAGCAAACTGACACCCACCATAAATGAAGCTCACCATCTCAAATCCCCGTGCAACTCAGACTAACCTGAGCACAACAAAGCCCCCACCCAAACAGAACACTCCCCCATCCAATCAGAGCACAGCCAACCCCCCATCCAATCAGAGCACAGCCAAACTTTTTAACCAATCAGAACACACCTCCACCCAATCAGAACACAGCCAAGCTCCCACCCAATCAGTTCAAACCCCACTGGCAGTTAAAAGGAAGAAACAACTGCGATCACACACTACTCCTAGAAGCACAAAGCTGAAGACACCAGCCTGAAGATGACGAATGGGACTTTGTCGAAACGTCGCCAAGATATTAAAAATTCGACTCTTGGGAAAAATCATAATATCCAAACAAATACAGACCACCAAGAGAACATCTATAAAATATAGAATTTAATCTACCTAGCTTTCGTCAACAAAACGTCAGGGTTAAAAGGCAAACACCGATTGAAGTCTTATATACCATTGCCGAGTGTCTGTTTCCGGCTCCTGGAGTGTGTAACTGGCCCCAGCTGGATCGGCAGGATATAAAAGGATATATGCAGTGTTATCTTCATTTTAGATATCCAAAGGGTTTTGCGGCTCCCTGTGTTTTGTTTTCAGTGGGAAATGGGTCCAAGTGGCTCTTTGAGTATTTTGAGTTGCCTACCCATGCCTTAGACGATGAACTGTATTGTCAAAATCATTGAGTGTTATGTTCTTTTAGTAAACTATAGGTTTTTCTGTCAGATAAGCACATAACAGAGAACTGAGGAACTTCATTCAAAATCAAGGATTCTGGCCTATGGAATTCCATCTTATTAAATAACATACATCTACATAAAGATTTACATAAACATATATCTCATAAATTTACATAAAGCAATGCTGAGGGTGATTTAGAGTTCTGAAATGAACTGTTTCCCATATGCTGATTAAAGCCAGTTTTTTGTTCTTTTTTACTTGCTCTTGAACATTGCCTGAATCTGATAATTGGGGTGAAAATGGACAAACTAAACTGAATCTAGACAAGGTAGAAATTTTCTGATTGGGATGGGAACTTTTCTGAATGCAATACTATATTCCAAATGCTCCCAATGCTAAGTTTGGAAATGAAATTAAACACACTGGTCCTCAATTTCCCATTAGCAGTTTAATCAAGTTTTTACCATTTAAGACAGCTGCCAAAACTTTTCTAGAATAACTCTGATTTGAAAAAGTTTTATGTGTCCAGGTTTGTTCATTTTTTAATTTATTTTAAGGCATTTCTAGGCTGTTGTGCATTGAGAAAATCCCTAAAAGTTTTTAGTGACTAGTATCTAGCTGCTTGAGTACAAATCAGTAACCAATGAGATTATGTTATAAAAAATAACAGCCTGACTGGTCAATTGTTTCCTAGCCTCACTTCAATGGTTTTAACAGTCCAAAACAGGATAAGTATGTGAATATAGACTCCTCCTGGTATCATTTCTAAATTCTGGCAGAATCTTCCTCTTTTTTTCACAAATCATATTAGCAAATATACAAATATCAAAGCACAGTGACATACCGTGTTTCTCTGAAAGAACTACCCCCAAAATAAGTCCTAGCTTGATTTTTGGGGGTGGGCCTAATATAAATCCTACCATAAAAATAAGCCCTAGTTTTGAGGTGAGGCACAGGCCTAAAAATCAAGCTAGGGTGAGAGTAGGGGGTGGAACTGCCCTACGTGCCCCGCAGTCACTTACCATTGCAGCCAGGCCTCCCATGAATTGACACCTGCCTCGCCGGCCCACTTCTGTGGCTGAAGGAAATGCCTCTGCAGTTGAGAATGGAGCTACGGTCTGCATTTCGCCATCAGAGGCCTTCCAGAAAGGCCTCTGATGGCGAAATGCAGGCCAGAGCTCCATTCTCTGATGCAAAGGCATTTCCTTCAGCCACAGAAGAAGTGGGCTAGCTGGGTGGGGCTAGCTGGCCACCGCCACGAGGTGAGACTGTGGAAAAGACACTCCCTAAAAATAAGACCTGGTGCCTCTTTTGGAGAAAAAAAAATTGGACCGGGTCTTATTTTCAGGGAAAGACGGTATTAGAGAAAGGCCATATCAGATGTGCAATTGTCCTCTCCATCATTTTACAGTTCCATTGACAGCTAACTCTTTTAATTATTTTTCTGGGTGTCGAATATATATTAAAAAATACTGACTCAATCTCAAGATCATAAATGATATGTATAATATCATCTGAGACCTTTAGCCATTAGTTTGCTGGTTGAGATTTTTCAACTCATTATTCCAAAGATCTTGCAAATGAATATAATTTTTTATTCTTTAATTGCCTATATAGACAAGGCTAATTCAAAACTCATTTCAGCATTAATAAATCAGACATTCTAAATGTGTGTGTGTTGTATATTACAACCATTTCTCCTTGTTTTTCTTGTATATTATATCAATGAAAAAAGATGTTGGTGTTTCTAATTTTACTTTATTTATATAGATTTAAAGAATATTCAGCTCTCAACAACTCTGGGAGCTGTGAATCATAAAAAAAGCTACAACAATAAAATAATGGCTACTAAGGCATCTGAACCAAACTGAGAAATTAAAAGCAATAACTACACTGTCATCTGTGATTTTAAAAAATCCAAATTCCCCTTGCGGTAACTAAAATGGTTTAAAAAATTATTGCTAATTAACTGATTTGCCCATGAAAAGGGAAAGAAAATTCCTGTGAGGTTCAAAATGGGATTATTCCAAATTATAAATTTTGGATGTGATTAACAGTCAACATTATGTATATGCCCCATCATTTCCCAAAGATAACATGTAATAATTATTTCTGCAATAAGGGATAGTATTTATTTTGTAAGATTTTATTTTATGAGAGGAACCGTAGAATTTAAAAGAGGAGCTGAGTCCCTAACATGTTGCTTGTGTAGCTAAATAAAAACATTGTAATTGTTCCTATAATATTTCTTAAGTTTGATCATCTGAAAATCATAGAGAATATAAATTAAAATGTCTAATGATCAAGCTAAAAATGATAAAAGTTAAAACTGCCATCCTCATATGATATATATACATCATATGATATAAAAGGCTCTCTAATTTATTCTTATAGATTTTTTCTTAATAAATTATTAACTTGTTTAAAATACTGTAAAGCTATTAACATAGGAATTCCTCTATATCAACATATATCAACATCACAGTAATATTCATTCTTATTTCTTTTATATTTTCCTATATATTCATGCAGTCTTTTTTTAACCATTAGTATATATCAATATTAACCTGAGATAAACCATTTAAAATATTTACAACTATCAATGATAGTTGTAAATCCTTGGAATTTTTCCTCAGGATATGCTTTACAAGACATTTATAACAATTCAAACACATAGTAAAATAAATAGACATAATATATTTTGGTGAATAATGTTCATAATTATCAAACACTATAAATGTGTATTTCTTTGTTTATTGGATTTTTAACTCCAAAAATCATGTAGTAACTGTGTTTAGTGATTTTAAGTCCATAATACACTTGAATTGTCTGATAAGACAGGCCAATTGTTGCAATATAAAAAAATACAAAGATTAATACAAAGGTTGCACAAAGCATCTTGATAAATTAAGAAATTATTCATTTACAGCAATTTTGTAGAAATAATTAGATCAATTTCATTTTATTAATTTATTAATTTAAATAGCAATCTATTTGACCAGGCTTTGCTCTGTAAAGGCTGTCCCATCAGGTCTCTTTTCTTGTTATTAAAACAAAAACTTAAGATGCTTTCCCATGTATTGTTTAAATAATTTGAAATATTTTTATTGTTGGCTTTCACATTTAATGTTTACATTCAACCTTACATTCAACTGTGACTGTTCAGCAATAAAATTTCAGAGATAATATAATACCTTTGGCTTCAGCTGTGTACAAGTTTAAAGAAACAATAGAAGAGCCATTCTGAATGAATGAGTTGCCTAATTTGCCTCTTAGAGCTTATAATGAAGATGTTGGTGCACCAGATACATGGGTTGTGACTGCTTCTCCCCATATAATGACACCATTTTAATGCCGTATTCATACTGCAATCTACAAAAGGATTGTGATCGTCCTGTTGTAAAGTTAGAAAATCATAGCATCACATATACAAACATGCTATGATTTAGAACATTTAGAACATTAAGTGGCCTCCTGTCTCCAAGAGATTGTGGGAAAATTTCTTCTACTAAAAAACGCAGATAAAACACCCAGTCAATTTATTTGTCTATAGATGTTATGGAAATTTAGCTGATGCCAGTTTCTTTTCAGCATTTCCGGAATGAAATTCCATAGAAGGCTCCAACTGAGGGATAAGAAAATATATTCTCCACCCTTTGCTATCCTAGTATTTCCCCACACACACTATTCTGAAAAGTTCTATGGTCCCTAGATGATTGGAGAGTCCACAGAAATCACTTACTTTTGTTCTGTCTTCCATAAACAGAAGGAACTCTTCCATTCATGGAAAGCCAATTCTAGGTCCATCCATATTACGGGTAGTCTCAACATTTGATGAACAACCACAAATTCCCCTAACAACCACCAAACAAATTACATAAAATCAGGTCTGCGATGACCTGTTTAATGATCGGCACAACTTACAACTGTAATTGCAGGCTCAATTATGGTCATAAGTTGTTAGCTACCTGCATTAACAGAAAAGCAAATATGATTTTATTTCTTTCTGCACAAGAAGGACAATGTGTCCAGAGGAAAATTATTTACTTTCTTTCCTCTTCTACTGACTTTTAATAGGAATTATTGACTTGCTTCCACTGTATTCACTGTGGATTTTCTGATAAAAGGGGAGGGGAGTGAGGTTACCTCTTGTCAGTGTGAGCTGACAGGAGCAGTGTAATGGAACAATGAAAAACAAGTTACAGAACTCCAAGGGAACTAGCAGAAATCTGTTCAGCTTCCACCACTGGTCAGAGGTTCAGGATAAAGGAATCCATCTACCCCATACAACTGACATTGCTGGACTTTTATATATTTCCTTCAAGTTTTCAGCTGAATGAAGCTGATGGAAGCAATGAAGTGTCACTAATCCTATTACTACTTTAAGGGGGGGAGCAAAAAACCTAGATAGAATTACTGTTACAACTACTTCTACAACTACTACTGGAGTTCTTAAAGGAAGAACAGTTATTATATCCATCCCCAAAAAATTACTCTTTTGAAGAAAGAGAGAAAAAAAGATTACAAGATGGTCTTGAGACAGTAATTGATATCTCTTCTTGGCTATGTGTAAGAAGTGTACTCAGAAGACGAAAAGTAAAATTATGATTGTAATATTTCACATGAAAACTTATTTCCTACCCTGACAAATGATACCAAAATGGATGCATTTTGCTCCGGGAATTTGTTTTGATATTTTAAATATATAATTTAAGCTTCATATCATGCAATAGGCTTTTTATTTTTTATATATATATATTTAATGTCTATAGCCACCCAACTCAACCAAGTAACTCTGGGTTGCTTACTATTCTAAAATTATAAAACAATTTTAAAAAACATTAAAATAATAAAAACAGCCACAAAATAAATAAGTACAAAAAGGAGCCATGATGATTCCTCAACTAATTGTAAAACCAAGTAACAGGGTCCTAAAAACATTCTAAACCCCAGACCTGGTAACATAGCTGTTATGTCCTGGGCCTGCTGAGTCATTCAGCAGGTGCAGGAGGTTGCAGAGAGGCCTGGGCAGACACATGAATGCCCGGGACCAGACAGGTTGTGTCCCGCCTTGCGAGCATGTGCAATGCGGGAAAAATGCCTTGCATTGATTGGCTGATACGGTCCCTGCAAAGGGGTATAAGAACAATCCACGCCATTTTGTTGTTGGTTCTGTTGTGTATCGAATAAAGACAAGACTGTTTGTTACTCCTGCTCGTCTCAATGCCTTTTACTTGGAAACAGAACATTGGCGACGAAAGTGGGATCTGCTGCAAAGAAAACAACAAATGAAGATAGGCTCACTCACCACGGAAGGCCTGAAGCTCTGGGAAGTTCGGCGTCCGGAGATTGCGACTCTGCCTGCCAGTACGAGAATGCTGGAGGAGAGCTCGGCAAAAAGGGACCCCTTCTCAACCTTTGCAGCAGGAGGCGTTGACGAAGCTACAGGGCTGTAACGATGTCCAAACTGGGCCGTCTGTCAGAGTTTGACACAGCTCATCCAGAACGCTGGAGCTCTT
The DNA here is from genome assembly GCF_001527695.2 of Protobothrops mucrosquamatus. Classification (NCBI taxonomy): domain Eukaryota; kingdom Metazoa; phylum Chordata; class Lepidosauria; order Squamata; family Viperidae; genus Protobothrops; species Protobothrops mucrosquamatus. The sequence continues at coordinate 1,502,632 of NW_015386442.1, read as the reverse complement.
ATGTGGCCAGGTAGAGAACTACTTTTGGGTAAACCAAATCCGAGAAGACGGCCTCAAAGCTGCTACTTTGCTGTGTGTCTGTGGGCAAGAGACTTTCAATATTGCAGAGAATCTGGTCGCCCCAGCACCACTTGAATCAATTGCTTATGCTGAGCCAAAAAGGATGCTTAGAGAACATTTTGAACTGAAGCTTTCGGTGATTGCATGGCGACATGCATTCGAGCAGAGGGACCAGAGGCCTGGTGAGTCTGCTGCAGATTTTATTGCTGCATTACGACAAGCAGCTAGGCCATGCGAATTCAAGGACCTGGAAGAGAGACTTTGGGATCGTTTAGTTTGTGGACTGAGAAGCCGTGAGTTGCAGCAGAAGATCTTCGCAAAGGAAGACGTCTCGTTCCAAGATGCATTGAGAGAAATTTCAGCAGAAGAAGCAGAGGGCGGAGCTGTGAAGGCCTTGCGGCTCACCAAGAACCCTCCAACTTCAATCTCCGTCCATCAAGAGGTCGCTCGAGAAGAATCCGAACAGGATCTAGAGATGGAGGTGGACCGACTACAGCAGCCAGTGGAGAGAAAGCCTCAAGAGCGCAGAGACAAGACAACCTCATTCCCTCGATGTTTGGGATGTGGAGGAGCCACAAGCGCTCCGACTGCCGGTTCTGCTCCGCCATTTGCCGGGCATGTGGTAGGCAAGGCCACATTGCCCCCATCTGTTTGGGTCACCAGAAGGACCGGTCTTTGGAAGAATTGTTTCAGAAAGGTACCAGGGTCCCCATCCAGAACAGGATGGGGTTTTGCGTGTCCCGTAGAAGCATTTTTAAAACTGGGGCCCATAGGCCGCTCAGGAAGAAGCTTCACATTGACATGAAGTTGCAAGGGGTTCCCTTATCGATGGAGTTGGACACAGGATTGATCATTTCCCAAGACACTTTCAACAAGATTTGTTGCAGAAGCGGCCTAGGAGTTAAACTCAGGCCTTCGAATTTAATCCTTACTGACTTCCAGAATTCCAGAGTCAGCGTGAAGGGGGAGGCCACGCTCAAGGTGCAGCGTAGGAAGTTTGAAGGGTTGCTAGATGTGGTGGTAGTTGGGGGTGATCGCACGAGTCTTATTGGACTCGATTGGTTCGAGGCTCTTGGGATCCAGGTGACCAAATTCGGACTTCACAGTTTGCAAACGACAGGCCTTGAAGAAGTTTGCAAGGAATTTGCTGATGTGTTCAGTTCAGAGCTTGGCTCGTACAAGGGGCCTCCCATTGCTTTACGTTTAGACCCAGCCATTACACCCATTAGGATTAAGCCCAGACGGGTACCCTTTGCGTTGAAGAATAAGATTGATGCAGAGTTGGACAAGCTGCTCCGGCAGGGCATCTTAGAGCCCGTAGACAGCAGTCCATGGGAAACCCCAATAGTTACGCCATTAAAGGCAAATGGGGAAGTCTGAATTTGTACACTTAACAAAGCCTTGCAGCAGCACTCGTACCCGGTGCCCATAGTGAGCCACATTCTGGCTTCCCTCAAGGGAGGCCGCGTTTTTGCTAAACTTGACTTGGCTCAGGCTTATCAACAATTACCAGTTGATGAGGCAACAGCTGAGGCACAAACAATTGTAATGCACCAGGGAGCATTTAAAGTCAGAAGGCTGCAGTTCGGGGTTAATGTAGCCCCTGGCATCTTCCAGAGTGTGATGGAGTGAACGCTCCACAATATTCCAGGTGTTTGCCCATACTTTGATGATGTCCTCATTGCTGGGGAATCATCTGAAAATCTGGCTGAAAGGCTTAGAGCTGTCTTGCTGCATTTCCGCCAAGTGGGGCTGAAGCTAAAGCAAGACAAATGTAAAATTGGAGTCACTTCCACAGAGTTTCTGGGGTTTCGTATTGATGCTGAAGGCATTCATCCTGCTGAATCTAAGCTTAAAGCAATTCAGCAGGCCCCAAGTCTCAAGTCCAAAAGCGAATTTCAGGCTTTTCTGTTAAACTTTTACCATTCATTCCTCCCTCACAAGGCTGCAGTGGCTGAGCTGTTACACTGGCTCTTGGATAAACAGGCTCCATGGCTGTGGACAAAAGTCCACGAAAGGAGTTTTGCAGAGGTCAAGGCCTTACTATCCTCAAATGCGATTCTACCACATTTCAATGAGCATTTGCCTGTATGCATAGCCTGTGATGCATCCTCTTATGGAATTGGGGCTGTGTTGAGTCACTTGAAGGCTGATGGAACACAAGTCCCTGTAGCCTACTACTCTAGGACCCTATCATCTGCTGAACGTAATTACGCACAGATAGATAGGGAAGCCTTGGCCATAGTGGCTGAAACAAAAAAGTTCCATGACTTTTTATATGGCCACCATTTCACGGTCTTTACAGACCATAAGCCACTGCTGGTGTTGTTTGCAACCAACAAGCAAACCCCACACATCATCTCTCCTAGAATGCTGAGATGGTCAATTTTCCTGTCAGCATATGACTACACACTGGTTCACAAACCGGGCAAAGAAATGGGCCATGCTGATGGCCTCAGCAGATTACCTCTACAGCTAGCAGAGTCAGATCCTGCTCCAGCTCACCACATACTTTCCATTCAGAAATTACTTGAGTCTCCCCTCAATGCTAGGGACGTGGCTGCTGAAACAGCCACTGATTACACAAACGCGTGCTGACATGGGTGCTGTCAGGATGGCCTGACACGTGTCCTGGCACAGAGTTCCAGAGTTTCTGGAAGAGGAAGTCCGAGTTATCCACCTTCAAGGGGTGTGTCTTATGGGGTAGCAGAGTAGTTATACTGTCCTCATTGAAGACTAGAGTCTTGCTCTCTCTACATGAGGGACATCCGGGAATAGTCCGGATGAAGGCGCTTACGTGCAGCCATCTTTGGTGGCCTGGGCTCGATAAAGAGATAGAGGCCCAGGTCCACGGGAGCACTGTTTGTCAACAGTCCAGGCCTGAAATGCCTCAGGCCCCCGTACATAGGTGGGAGGAGACTCATGCCCCTTGGTCGAGGGTTCATATCGACTATGCTGGGCCCTTTCAGGGGCAATTCTTTCTTCTCCTCATGGACAGCCATTCCAAGTGCCTAGAGGTCGTTCCAGTCTCCTCCACTACTACTGCTAGGACCATCCAGGTGTTGAGAGGGATCTTTGCATCTCATGGACTTCCAGATGTCCTTGTCTCCGACAACGGACCCCAATTCACGTCTTTTGAGTTTCAGGCTTTTCTACAGGCCAACATGATCCGTCATGCCACGTCTGCACCGTTTCATCCAGCTTCCAACGGCCAGGCTGAGCGGATGGTGCGCACAACCAAAGATGCATTAAAGAAAATCACTTATGGAAACTGGCATCACAGGTTAGCTGACTTTCTCTTCTCACACTGCACCACACCATGCACAGCCATTGGAAAGAGCCCAACTGAACTCCACTGGGGTCGCAGGCTCATTACTAAACTGGACAGGTTACACCCAGACCGGGTGGCGTCACAGGTATCACAGCAGCGGGCACCTAGGAAACTACAGGTGGGCGATCCAGTCTGGGCAAGGAACTATGGACCTGGACATCTCTGGGTGACAGCAGTGGTATGCAAGGTCTCTGGGCTGCTCTCATACGAAGTGGCCTTGGATGATGGTCGGGTGATTCGGCGACACATCGACCAACTGCGCTGGAGGCTTCCCAGCCAAACTTCCACTACTGGCTCTCTCTCGGGGGGGGAGGACCACAGTCTCTCCATGAAAGCGGAACTTCCCAGGCACCAGTAGGGGGTCTTGCCAAGGAGGCAGCTCCTGACTTTTGCACTCCTGACTCTGGCACTGGCACTGGGTCAATGGGACATTGCCTGCAATTGGTTTTTCAGGCCAATCCATCTGCTGGTCTTGGGCTCACAGGACAGTGCTCCCAAGAGGGGTCCATTGTGGACTTGGGGAATTCCACCCCACCAATGGACTTGGGGAATTCCACTCCATCAAGGAACTCTGATCTGGGTTTAAAGGATCCAGCCAGTCAGCAGCATGGAAGGTCGCCAGAGTTGAGAGGGCATCAAAGTCCCGGTCTGCCTAGCGTGGCAGGCGAGCTGGCAGACCAGGCCATCACAACTGCTCCAAGAAGGTCAGGGCGAGCCAGAGATCCACCCAAGCACTTACAGGAGTATGTAAGACTCCTGTCAGTAGGTGGGCAGGAATAAGGGAGTGACAAGGTATTAGGGTTGTAGTATTGTAAAATATTAAGTATTTTGTTTTGATCCAAGAGGGGAGAAGTGTTATCCTGGGCCTGCTGAGTCATTCAGCAGGTGCAGGAGGTTGCAGAGAGGCCCAGGCAGACACGTGAATGCCCGGGACCAGACAGGCTGTCTCCCACCTTGTGCGCTTGCGCAAGGCAGGAGAAATGCCTTGCATTGATTGGCTGATATGGTCCCTGCAAAGGGGTATAAGAACAATCCACGCCATTTTGTTGTTAGTTCTGTTGTGTATGGAATAAAGACAAGACTGTTTGTTACTCCTGCTCGTCTCAATGCCTTTTACTTGGAAACAGAACAATAGCCACTTTTTCATTTAAACATATCAAGAAACTATGCCACTGATTTCCAAGTGGAAATATGAATTTTAAATAGTGGGCTCTGGGACTCATAGAAACAAAAGTGTTCTGGGTGACAAATGGATCCCGTGGAAGGCGGGATGATAACAGTAATTAGCATTGGAACTGGATATAAATCTAGCGAAATTCACACATTTATATTTTTATTGTTCATTTTGTAATGCCCATTTAGAAACTTCATAGAGTGTGAATTAACATCCAGCCAGTGTTTGGCATATATTAATATGATTTATAAATATATTTTGTACTTTTATATAAAAAATATAAATTTCTATTTCTTTATACATCAAAGAATATACATATAATTATATAAGATTTACATTTCTTTATAATACATATTCTGGAGGGGAAAAAAGCTATGATATTTTAAAATTTATCTCAGGCAACGTAAGCCAGATGGCTTTATATGCTGTTAAGTGGAGCTTAGGGAATCTTTAGCCTCTCTTCTGTTCAAAATTGACCCAACTGTGAACTTGTTGAAATATGTTCCTCTACTCTGAGCAAAGGTGCTGCCTTCCAGCTTTCCTAACCTTTAAAGAAAAGAATAAGAAAAGCTCCCAGCATTTTAGATTTATTTCAAGTGATCAGGATTATATTTGAATGTGATCATTAAAAGAGGAAAAAAATAGTGGTGGTGGTGGTGGTAACAGAAAGAGCACGATAACCAAAGAATCTGCAGAAAATTCTTTCCATTCCCAATAAAAGCCATTTTTAAAAACCAAATTGATTCTTACTTGTGGGCACTGGTGGCAGCCAATTTCATGATCCCTAGAGGATTTTTTCCCTACTCTGATACATTTTTCTCAATTAAAGCCACTCATTCTACAATAACCACAAAGGAAGAAAGATGACTGGTTTTAGAAAGCTGTCTGATGTGTTATCACTTTTTATAAATTCTTCTTCACAGTCACTTAGCTAGACTTTTAGAGCTGGCCTTTGAGGAATCTGAGATTGCTAAGCCTATTTTCAAAGAGATGCAGCAACAAAGCTCTTCTCCCAGTCCAATAACTTTACTTCCCAAGACTCTTTTACAAAAGGACAGGACAGCCTTTCTATCTATTAGCCCATAAAGTGGCCAAAGAAATGCCTAGGCCAGGGTTTGGCTGGTTAAGATGTGTGGACTTCAACTCCCACAATTCCCCAGCCAATGGAAAACCTTCAATAGGACTTGGGGGGGGGGGGAGAAAGCTCTATTTATGCAATATAGCCACTTGCATTGAAAAGCATTGCAGTCTGATACTAAGATAACATATAACTATCATGCTTAGAAGCTATATATCACTTATTCATCTGCCTTTTAAGGCTTTCCAAGTTAGCCATCTTGGAACCTAGACATTCCATGGTTTAACTGTCCTGTGAAAGAAAGTACTTCTGAATAGAATTTTCTGCCATTTGGTTTCATTAGATAATCTGAAATTTATGGGAGAAAAACAACTTTCTGTCCATATTTCATTGTTATAAAATCATTAAAATACACTTTCCATTTTCTCCAGGTTAAACCAAACATTATAACCTTTTATCAAAAAAGCATCTTCAATGCCATTTGATGCGCCATTTCCAACTCTTGTCATTTTTGGAAAACGAATGGCCAAAAGTATACATAGCATTAAAAGTTTGATTCGTTCATCAGTTTGTATGAATTATAGCAATGAACATTTTATGTACAGCTTTCCCTATAATGATCCAGAGTATGGAATTTGATTTTTTCATAACAGTTGTGTGGTAGATTGCTACGATCATTTGGTTGGATGGATTTTTGGCTACTGCATTGCTTACTCTGATAAAAAATGAATATGTTTAAAAGATATGTAAGAGACTCCTGCTATTTATATCCCTCCATTCTTAGATGTATTTGTTCTTACTCTCTGCATCTGATCTCTAACCAATTATTAACCTCTAAGAGTACCTCTTTTGCTATCTAAAATGATATCTATATTTTCTTAGGAGGCTTTATAAAGTCTCACTAAGCCAGATTCAATAGTTCCCTCCGCATACTTCTAAGAAAGTTAATTATGAGTCATTTTGACTGGAGAAAATGAAGAGTGCCTGTTCAAGCACAACAAGGCTCTCTATTTCATTTCACCTTGCTCTTCAAAGATACTATTATTTCAACTGGTAGGTCCTCTTGAAGGGTTGTGAATTTGCTTGTCCTTTTCCTGGTTCCGTTACTGGAAGCATTTTTTCATTTTGGCTGTTCAGCTTCACAAGCCATGGTGATATGCTTCATTTCCTGATTTAATACTGCATGTTGCTTCCAAGATGACCATTTAACATACAAATACTACTTTCCTGGCTAACTTGCTCTATATATTAAAAGCAGCTCTATATAAATAGGGTTGAGGGAAACCTACCAAAATATTCATATCTATTTTTAAACACACTTTCTGTAGTGAACCAGTCATTAGTCTTTATGTGGCTTAGAAAGATAAAGCAATGATGTTATCACATTCTACAACAGTGTTTCTCAATTTTGGCAACTATAGCAATACTATCTCTCCCCACCCCAGATTATTATCCATAAATCCATAAAAAGTATTGCTTTCACTTCCATCTTAAAGGATAACAACAGAGGTGTAAGGGATCTAAGGGGAAAGAAGCTCAGGCTGTAGCAACTCTTCCCCAAAGAACAATGCCCCAACCTTTTCCTGCTCAACAGCAGCTATAGCAAGAGTTTTTCAATTCTTCCTTTGAGCACTGCTGAATCTAAATGCAAATCTGAGCCTTTCCAAAGCCTGAGTCCTGAGTGACAGAAAAATTAAATGAAACTATGGAAGAGATCATGAGGAAGCTTCATCCTCAAGCTTTCTGCCTGAACAGCATAGAATGGCAGCACTGTTATGTGCTCCTGGCTACTTTCCATCATAACCAGAGGCAAGCTCGCCTGACCAATAACCAGCCAAGACACAGTGAAGGTCTTTGTTTCGTTTATTGCAATAAGTGAGGAGAGAAGCCATCAAATCTTGGTTCTCTCCAAAGTTCCAGCCCAAAATATTCCCTTCTTTATACAACCCTGTCCCCGATGCAACATCCTCCTCGTTCCCCATTGGCTGAGGTACTATGAGGTTACATTCTTTCTGATCGCCTCCTATATATTTCCTGCTACATACTAAATCATACATCACATGTACATTAAAATTAGGAGATAATTTATGCAAGGTGTGTCAGTTAATATTAATTAACTAGTTACACATACTCAGTTGTCTGAGTTCTGGGCCCCTTTTTATGACTTCTTAGAAAAATGGGTTCTGTTTTTCAATTTAATCTCCTCTTACAGCTCCTTTTCCCATTCTGAAGACCCAAATAACAATTTTATCTATGTATTTATCTTACATACTCCCTTTATGCTATCCTTTCCTGGTTCCCATCCATTGTAGTTTCTTTGGCAGGTTTGTTTCTCCACTCAGTAAGTTTCCACTGCAGCAAATTCAAGTTAATTTTTTCTTTCATAAAGAAAATTTTCATATTAAATTTTGAAGACCTTTCATTTGATCCTATCAGCACTAAGGATTTCCTCTGAATTGGGATAAGCTGGGCTTTACCAGATGCTGAGTTGTGGTCAGAGCCCTGCTAGCATTGTGTACATGAGAGCAATTGATATAGAACACAGTAGTCAAGATGAAGAATGCAACACATAGTTATATTTAAGTTACATCAATGTTATTACAGGAACTTCAGCAGCCATTTATTAATTAGTAAGTAACTTTATATCCATTCCAACTCTATGATTTATTTCACAATAAGTCCTTTTTATATAACTTTGCAAGCCACTAGGAACTGATGATACAAAAGGCATAACATAATGTTAACAGATTATTGCATGATTCCATATTATCATAATCTTTTATGTCACAATAAGGTTGGAATCATTTATAAATGGTAAAATATAAATAGAAAAATCTTAGTTTTCCTTTTATTCAGGCAATTGACTTAATAAAATGTTGATTTTATGAAAAGAAATATAGGAGTACTCTTTGGACCACCACAGCAAAGAATGGGAGTAATTTCTTTTAAGTATAAATGCTGTTTAGACACTATAGCCCATTTTTCAAATACTTTACTTCTAGCAAGGGCAGGTGAACTCAGGACCCTTATTATTATTCTTTATGGGGGAGGAGCATAGGCCATTTCTTGCCATCCATACCCTGAGGTAGTCAAGGAATAAAGCTATTATTTACAAGCTAAGGCTGTGAAGGAAATGCTATATGTAAAGACTGAGTGCCTGTGTATAGTAGAGCATCAAGTGAGAAGGTTATGATAATTTCTCTATTATTATTTGGTATGAGTTTCAAAAGACTGGAGCCACAGCTATTTTTAACTAGAATCAGCAAATCACCTTTGCCCTTGTTTACTGTAATTGTGCAAGGAGGCATAGTAGAGTATTTCAGGCAAGGACGTTGAAAGGGAGTGGAGGGGAGAGAGAAAAAGAGAGATGTCAGAAACATGAAAAAGCAATAGTTTTATGCCTTTAGAAGCACAGCTCTGGAGGAACTCTTCCTGTATCAAAGTGGAATATAATATTGCCCTTCTAAAGAGGTAATACCCCAAGGGAAAAGTGTTGTTTCATGCACTGTTTAGACTGAGCACATCATCAGTCTGTGTGCATGTGTCTGCATGAGCAAAAATGTTTGCTTGCTAGCCTGGAGTTTAGCTGCTGGCTTTCTAATTTGTCCCCCAGATGGCAGTGCTGCACTCCAAGATCACCCTTCTCTGTGGGTCCAAAATGAACACTGATAGCTTCTGGCACGCATATAAGCTGTGTTTCTTCATTTCAGAGAAAATATGGAACAATTCTCATGTAACAAGTCTTGTGTAATCAGGAACAAGGAGCTCATACCAAGGTAGCACGGCAGTTACCTCCATTTGTGAGCATGTACCAGATCACATTAATAATAGAGATGCTTTATTTTAATGTAAGTTTTATTTTGCTTAAGTACCCACATTTCCCATTTGTAAAAAGCCAATTTATCCTACTCCACTAATCTCTATCCGGAACCATGGAAAGCGGTATACAGCTATTTTGCACTCTGCCAACAAGTCTGTAATTGAAGGCATGATCCCAGTTCAATCCTGAGTAGTTTCTATTACTCTTCTATAGAACAGGCTTTTCAACCTTTTCACCCATTGTACCACTTTTAGGATATGGCAATATCTGAGTACCACCAGTCACCTAGCAAGGTGTCAAAAACTTGATGACCAAAAAAAAGGAAAAAAGTGATGAAGTAGTCCTTGACTTACAACAGTTCGCTTAGTGACTGTTCGAAGTTACAATGGCACTGAAAAAAGTGCCCCCCAAGCCACAGATGATCAAGACACCTCCCTGCCCGCCCGGCAGCGCTCTTCCTCCTGTCTGAGGTTTTCATTGTTGTGAGCATTTCTGTTGAGGATTGGCAGTGGGGGTGGGGGGTGGGGTGTTTGCTTTTTATTCCCCCCGTATGCTGGGTGGTTGCAGCAGGTTTTGGTCAATTCGCATGACCCTGGGACACTGTGATCGTCATAAATATGAATCAGTTGCCAAGCATCTGAATGTAAATCACAAAACCCTGGAGATGCTGCACCATTCCAGGTGATCAGCGCTTCTTCTGGGCTCAGCAGAAGGGCCAAGATCAGCGCCGAGCTCTAGCTGGAGCCTGGCGCTGATCCTGACGCTTCTGCTGATCCCTGACAGTCCCAAAGAAGCGCTGATCCTGGCGCTTCCGCTGAGCTCTGATAGTTCTGCAGCTCCAACCATCTCTTACTCAGGCTTATGTGGTGCTGTTCGTCTCTCCCCACTACCCCATTCATCTTAGCTTGCCTCCATGTCACCAAACTGCCTAGCGTGTGTGTTTCAGGTGTCGTTCTCCTGTTTGCCAGTCCTGTTGTTTTCCTTGCACATATGTAAGCCTCTGGGGATTGGCTATCCCGTTGTTCCTGTCTCTCACTCCCCCCCTGTCCCACCGTCAGGTGAGTCTCTATATGTGTCAAAGGGTTGCTTGTCGGGCGCGTCTTTGGAGTCACTTCTCTGCTCGCCAACCTGATGATCATTTTTGCTTATCAATTTCACGACATGTGTATACCCAGGATTTATGTTATATATATATATATATATATTAAAATCACTGTCCAGTTGAATACATAGCAGAAAAAGGAAGCTTGAGAGTTCACAAGGTTGATTCTATATGGAACAAAACTATGGCTGAATTTGGATGTTCTGCTTTGGATATCAGAAGGCAACAAGGAAAACAAGTCACAAAGCGGATGTGTGGCATCCCAGACAATCCTGTGGATCCTGCTCTAGCATTTCTTATATACTATGTCCTGGATAGAAGGAACTGAACTACCAATGATCTTTTCTGCCCTCCTCACCATCGCCTTCCTGTCTGAGGCAGTAATGCTTCCAAACCAGACTGTAATGCAATATGACAGGATGCTCTCAGTTGTCCCTCTGTAGAAAGTGGTAAGGACAGGGGAAGGAAGATATACTATTCTCATGCAATGCAGAAATGCAGGCACTACTGTGCCCGCTTCACCAGTGTCTCACTGTTGAATGACCAAGCTAGCCTACTCGTTAGCTGCACACCCAGAAACATGATAGAAATAGGTGCAATTCTAATGTAGCTTCATTCTGCTTCTCTTTAGATGTGCTGCCCTATGGTTCCCAAAGTTTTTATGCTTGTTAAGACTCATGGAAGATGTCTATGAAAGGAATATTTTTTTAAAATATGAATGAGGAACTCTATTGATTAAAGATCATAATATCTATAATATGTAAAGTGATCTCCAGTTCAAGAAATAAACCAGTGATTCAACCAACATAATCATGACAAAGTTCACTGTATTCTATGTATCCTATTCATTGTCTTCTATATGATCTGTATAATTAATAAAAATCAGAGTTACTTGCATTTGGTGAAAATTACCAATTGAATCTAGCAGCAATGAAAAAAAAACCCATGAATCACCTGTTAAAACAAATAATCTAAATTTGCTTAGATCAAGGCTTTTCAACCAGTGGTACGGGTACCACCTGTGGTACATTGGCACCTGGCAGGTGGTACATGACCATCCTAGAAAAGTGGTAGTGGGGGAGGGGAATGAGCTGAACTGGTGGTAGCACCACACAAGCCTGAGTAAGAGATGGCTGGAGCTGCAGGGCTGTCAGGGCTCAGTGGAAGCACCAAGATCAGCGCTTCTTCGGGACTGTCAGGGCTCAGCAGAAGTGCCAGGATCAGCGCCAGGCTCCAGCTGGAGCTTGGCGCTGATCCTGGCTCTTCTGCTGAGCCCAGAAGAAGCGCCGATCACCTGGAATGTTGCAGCATCTCCAGGGTCTTGTGATTTACATTCAGATGCTTGGCAACTGATTCATATTTATGATGGTCGCAGTGTCCCAGGGTCATGTGAATTGATCAAAACCTGCTGCAACCACCCAGCATACGGGGGGAATAAAAACCAAACACACCCACCCTACCCCCACTGCCAATCCTCAACAGAAATGCTCACAACAATGAAAACCTCGGACAGGAGGAAGAACGCCGCTGGGCGGGCAGGCAGGTGTCTTGCTCGGCTGTGGCTTGGGGGGCACTTTTTTCAGTGCCACTGTAACTTCAAACAGTCACTAAGTGAACTGTTGTAAGTACTTCATCACTTTTTTCCTTGTTTTTCGGTCATCAAGTTTTTGACACCTTGCTAGGCGACTGGTGGTACTCAGATATTGCCATATCCTAAAAGTGGTACAATGGGTGAAAAGGTTGAAAAGCCCTGGTTTAGATCACTCATTTTAAGATTACAGAGAATATGGAAATTCACTTTTGTTTCTTTCCTTTCCCAGGACAGAAAAGCATCCAGCAGCCTGGGGCTGCTTTTGAAGAAGCTGAGAACGGTTAGTGCTTGAATGGGAGATCACTGGGAAATTTAAAAAGAAATCTTAAAATAACGTAATGGTAAATCAGCAAATCACTTCTACGGTGTTAGCAAAAGAATGCCCAACACCTCTAAGCATATATCTGTTAATAAAAAACAGAATTTTGCAGTATGGACACGGAGGGAAGAAAGGATGCTATCTGGGTATAATTAATTGCCTTCTTAACCAAATTTGTTATCATCTGTCTAGGCATATTAAGAAAGACAAAGAAAATCTTGGGTGTAAATAATATTCAAACGAAGTATTTAATTGAATCATTGAATTGCCTTTTCTTTTATAGATCTCACCTGTAAGAGTGAGGAAAAAGGAGGAAGAACTCAGCCATCTACAAGGCACAGCTGGTCCCTCCTGGTATCTGATTTCCAGCTGTCAGCAGCTTACCTGAAATGATTATATAGAAAGCCAAGCTTATCAACTCCAGCTTCCTATTTCTGGCAATTATAGCAACATAGATATCTAATCTTCTTTGCTTACAGAATATAGCAGGAAGAAAAAGAAACTACTTTTGATATTTAATGCTACCCCACTCCATTCTATAGCACATAAAAAAGGACAACGTAATATTATTTTCATGGGTTCTTTAATGTTTCTATAGCAAAGTATTGCAAACTGTAAAATGAATTAAATATTATCTAAAATAATAAATCATGCCTGTGTCCCAATGAGTTGAGAATAGCCCAATAACCATATATTTCAACCTGTAAATGGTTCCTCTTAGCCAGAAAACCTATTATCTCACACATGGCTATGTTCAACTTGAATTGTTATATATTGTGCCTATTTTCTCTTTTGCATATTTTGAAAAACTGTTTACTACAGACTGAAAGTGGGGACTTCTGAGTATCATAACAGTCTTCTACTGTTATGATACTCAGAAGTTACTATGCTTCCTAGAAGATACTCTCTAGGAGTCCCTTTTAAAGAAGGTAATTAGCAGAGTTTGATTAGAACACAATTCTGTTATTTGTGTGTGGAAGGATTTTCACCCCATATATATCACTTTCTCTTGGTTAATTTCAATTCTGTTTTGTTTGGCCACTGAATGTTATGATATATTAGATTCATAAAATATATGAGTTGGAAGAAATCTTATTGGTCATCCAACTGAACCCTCAATTCAACACATGAATCCACAAAATCATTTCAGACAAATGGCCAACAGCATTTGTTTAAAAAACCCCAGTGAAGAGCAGACCAATACTATTCTAAGATGACACTATCTTCTAGACAGATACTGAAGACCATCAGGACAGGTGAATTGATCAAGATTTAAAAAAAGCTAGTTTGAGAAAACCAATGGCCTATAGAGTGATCATCCAACTACCTATGGGAAGCCCACAAACAACATGCACATCCATATACAAACATAGTAGGAAATATACAGAGTTTTTGATTGGTGGAGCTTTATAAATTTTGGGGAATACATAAATAAATAAGGAAAACATATGAAGCAGATGGACAAAGTTTCTAGTTCCAAAAATATTACAGAATAGCAAAAGATTCTTCTATGAGAAGCTATATAAATAATCATTTTAGATTTTATAAAAAATATACAAATCCTTTAAACACAATCTACATTTTTGTTTCATTTCTACAAGTATTGTTTAATTTAAATTAAGAAACAAATCCCATATGTTTCAATTGCTATAAGAGTCACAGTGCTATAATTAGTTATTGCTATGCAATTGGACTGCAAATACTTCCATATTAATATAAATGGCATGGAATTTAAAAAAGTCCTTTAATATTCTTTTATTGATAGGTATGTTTAAAAAGCTCCTGACCTACCCCTAAAACTATTTATTGAGGTTAATTTTATAAAGCTATCAAATTTCTAATGACACTGGGCAATTTACAAGCTAAAAACATGAGCTAAATGTTATAAAACAGATAAAAGAAGGCAATAGCTAGGGAACAATTATATCTTAATAAATAACACAATCACACTCAGGGGACACAATACACTACGTAACCCAGGTCTGTAGAAGAGAAGGAATATTTCCTAGGTCCCATATGATCATACTGCTTTAAAAATTGTACATTGAGATGCCCGCTTTGATCTAAGGCAGTGGTGGTGAACCTATGGCACAGGTGCCAGAGGTGGCACTTGGAGCCCTCTATGTGGGCACACACCATCTCCCCAGCCCCACCTCCTCTCACAGCCCCTTCCTCACCAGCACGGCCCCTGGGCACAGCCCACACAAAGCAGTGCAGCCAAGGACATGGTAGCCGGACAGCAGGGACAAGACTCCACCCTTGCGCCCCGTTGCACGCAGATGATGCTGTGGGGCATGGGTGGAGGGCGTGGCCATCATGCTGCTGGGCTGCCTAGGTGATCTGTGGTGGGCCATGGAGGTGGTGGGTGGCCCAATGGGCAGGACAGAATGGGGACGGGAGGCAGTTTTTGGGCACTCGGTCTCTAAAAGGTTCGCCCTTACTGATCTAAGGCAAGGCTTTTCAACCAGTGGTACGGGTACCACCTGTGGTACATTGGTACCTGGCAGGTGGTACACGACCATCCTAGAAAACTGGTAGTGGGGGAGGGGAATGAGCTGAACCAGTGGCAGCACCACACAAGCCTGAGTAAGAGATGGCTGGAGCTGCAGGGCTGTCAGGGCTCAGTGGAAGCGCCAAGATCAGCGCTTCTTCGGGACTGTCAGGGATCAGCAGAAGCACCAGGATCAGCGCCAGGCTCCAGCTGGAGCTCAGCGCTGATCCTGGCTCTTCTGCTGAGCCCAGAAGTGCCGATCACCTGGAATGTTGCAGCATCTCCAGGGTCTTGTGATTTACATTCAGATGCTTGGCAACTGATTCATATTTATGATGGTCACAGTGTCCCAGGGTCATGTGAATTGATCAAAACCTGCTGCAACCACCCAGCAGATGGGGGGAATAAAAACCAAACACACCCACCCTACCCCCACTGCCAATCCTCAACAGAAATGCTCACAACAATGAAAACCTCGGACAGGAGGAAGAGCGCCGCCGGGCGGGCAGGCAGGTGTCTTGCTTTGCTGTGTCTTGGGGGGCACTTTTTTCAGTGCCACTGTAACTTCGAACAGTCACTAAGTGAACTGTTGTAAGTACTTCATCACTTTTTTCCTTGTTTTTTGGTCATCAAGTTTTTGACACCTTGCTAGGCGACTGGTGGTACTCGGATATTGCCATATCCTAAAAATGGTACAATGGGTGAAAAGGTTGAAAAGCCCTGATCTAAGGGATAATACCTTGAAAGACTTTGTAGCAACAATCTACATCTTGAATTGCATTTGAAAGCTTACTATTAATGTGCAACACGGTGTTACATGTGTCTACTGAGCCACTCTCAATTGCTTTTTTTATAATATTTTATTAATTTTCTCATTTTACAATTAAGTATTTAAAAGGCAACATGGTGACTGGGTTAATCAATAGTTCAATAACATACATAAGTCTTTGTTATAAATCTCAAGTTACAACATCAGATATTTCCTCTCTTTTTCCCTTAATATCTACTATCTCATATTAGGCTAATACAGTTCTTGTTATTATCAACTAAATAAAAACATTTTTGTTACATTTATCAATAATTTTTAGCTTATACATATCTTAATTGTGTTTGCATTCGATCCTTATATAAAATCAATGTCTTGTTATTGCTTTTTTCCCAAGCTTTAATTTCCCATCAACATTCAAATTAACATTTGTTATTTATGATTTCCAAGCATTTTATATTTAGGTGACCAAAGTGTCCCTTTTCTGAACTTCTTCCTTTTCCCCTTTTCATAACAAAGTCTAATATTCTAAATATACAGCTTATCTATTTAAATATAGTCTTGTTCTGTTTTCTAAAAGTTATCTATTTTCCACCATATTAAACCATCTAATTAATAATACAGTATGCCCTCTAATAAGTCAAAAACCATTATATGTTTTGTCTGGGTTAACCAATAAATCAGTAATATACATAAATGTTTTAGCTTAGATCTAATTTTTGGAAGCTCAAATACTCCCTCTCTTTTTCTAGTAATATCTGTTATCTCATATTGGGCAAACAAAATTCTTATTTTCAACTGAGAAAAAAAAATCCTTGTTACATTTATCAATACTTTTTAGCCTATACATAAACTTTAATTTCCCATCAATATTCAAAAAAAGAGGAAAAAAACACACTGTTATTTATGATTTCCAAATCATAAATTTGGAACAACAAAACACCAAGACACCCAATGGTAGGTGACCAAAGTTTCCCTTATCTCAGCTTCTCTGTTTTTCCCTTTTCATACCAAAATCTAATAGTCTTGTTACACATCTTACCTATTCAATTATAATGTTACTTTATTTTCTAAAAATTATCTATTTTCCACCATATTCAACCCTCTAGTTAGTAATATAATATCCCCTCTAATAAATCAAAGCCATTATTTTCTTCAGCCTTACTCTGGCTTTCTTCCTTTGCCAACTAACCTTCCATGTCAGTGCCTTTGAATCATCAAATAGTTCTTCCTCTATTATTATATATATTATTTAGAATAAGAAAGACCATTTGGTTGAGGTTTTTTTGGAAGAACAAGCCCATTTATATTCATGAGATCGCCTCCCTATTACTCCAATTTCCTACAATTGTCACTCCCTTTTCTGATTTTTCCATTGGCTGGGTCTGTTGGTCAGTTGGGTCCTCTGTCTTGGTGTTTTGTTGTTCCAATTTTCCTGTTATTTTCTGTATTGTTAGTTCTTTGGTTCTAGTCAAGATCTGGGTTTGTATATTTAAGCTGGCATCTTGTTCCTTTATGTTGCTTCTTATTTTGTTACAAGCTGAAAGGATGGTTTTGTGTATTGATTTCAACATGGAAAGAATTTTTTCCTGATCTTCATCCATATTCTCTTGATAGTATGTTAAGTTGAAGACTTTAGAATCAAACATTAAAAATAGTTTTTTGTCTTTTGCAGTTGGTTATGGGACATCTATTTTACGTGTTATAGGTGGTCTTTATAGTAGAAATTGTTTGTCAAGTAAGAGTTTATAGTCCAAGGTGTTCCATCATCTCGTATAATAACATGTAAATCTTCTCATGTAAAGAAATAGGAAAGCATTTCCCCAAGTATAGCTCTGAAAGTCAGTAAAAATTTACATTCATTGTTCAAACAGGCCAGATATACTGCCCAGAAGTTCCTTCTTTGCAGCTGGGCTTTTCACAGGTGGAACTGTCAAAGTCAAAGAATTTTTTTCTGGAGTCTGGGCTTCAAGCCAAGTTTCTTTTAGGCAATAACAAATTGTAATGCCATACTTTGCCACAAGATGTCACCAATGCCATTTAAAGCTTTTTAAGTCCAAAATTTTTATACTAGTTTTTCAAGTCTTATTTCTTTTTTAGATAAAAAACAAACATCTCCAATGAGAAAAGGAACACTTTTAGTCCCCAAGTTTCAAAAGAATATACATCCAATTAGATTAAAATTATTCTTATAGTTGCTCTGTTTCCCCTGGGTAGTTAGTTGCTGCTTTTCTTAGAGGGTGAGGTAAAAATTCCCTTCCCTCTCTCCTCACAGAGGGAAAAGTACTTTGGGCAGCTTTTACAGGAAAAAATACTTAAAATCTTAAAGAGAGGATCAGATCTCACCCAATTTCATCTGCGTTGCTTTAAAGGTGCTTGATGGTGATTTTGACTTCAGCTGTCAGCAGCTTAGTGACAGGCTATATTGGTATGGCCGGTCTTTCCCCCGCCGGTTTGGACGGCTTTCCCGGATCAAACGGAAGGGCTGCTGGCCTCCCACAATCAAATGGGGGTCCCCTCCTTGCTCGTTGCCCCTACAGAGTGACTTTCTACCCTTTCCAGGGTCCCCCAGTAAAATGAATTTGGACACGAAAGATGGAGCTCATCTTTCTGCGTCTGCGGTGTCGTGATGGCAAACCGCAGCCACTCTCAATTGCTTTTATCACCACATTCTGGACTAGCTGTAGCTTCTGAATGGTCTTCAAGATCAAACCTCATGGACTTCCGGTGGGAC
Source organism: Protobothrops mucrosquamatus (assembly GCF_001527695.2). Taxonomy (NCBI): domain Eukaryota; kingdom Metazoa; phylum Chordata; class Lepidosauria; order Squamata; family Viperidae; genus Protobothrops; species Protobothrops mucrosquamatus. The sequence goes on along the minus strand of NW_015386442.1, from coordinate 1,484,166 downwards.
GGCGCGCCGATGGCGGCTCTTTTGGAGCCGTCCGCTTGGGAAGGCGTCAGAGCCAGCATGAACAGCGGCCAACAGCTGTTCAGCGGCTTGGAACCTTGTGCCCCGGGCGAAGGAGTCGAGGTGAGTATTCCTGGATAGGAGTAGAGTCCCAAAAGCTCTCCCCTTATTTCGGGAGAGCGAAATTGGGTACTCCTCCGGAGTCCGGGAAATCTCTGTCTCCCAAGCGCCTTTGTTCCCTTTTTGGGGGGGAACAAAGCTAGTCATTGCCTCCACTTCTGCGAATTACAGAGAATTGTGAGCAAAAAATAAGCAGACGGAACCGACCAGGGGAAACTGGACTTGAGTAACTTAAGACTTTAACTCAATTTATTAACATCTTCTTTAAAGTTAAGTTGAAATGAGGAAAAAAAATGGCTGCAGTTTGCCGTTTCTCTATAGATGAGAGTGATTTTCCTTTTTAACTTTCACTTTCCTGCAGCGCTGAATGAAGAGGGAAATTGTTACCCCTTGGCTTAGGGTTGTAACATTGATATATTTTTTTGGGTTTATGGAAAGTTTTGGTGACTATTTTTTTTTCTTTTAATGGAGAAAATTCTGGATTTGGATTTTGGATTTTTTCCCCCCTCTTTTTTTTTTTTTTTCTCCGAGGCTTGGATTAAAGAAGTTTGAAAAATGGCTTTGTTTAATGGAACTTCCGCTTTGTTTAAAGATTTTCAACAGTCTAATTTTGAATTCATCTCCTCTTTATCCTCACCGATGGCTTCGTTTGAAGATTTATAAAAGGTTTTGAAATATAATATCTGCTTTGCATGGTACTGCAGAATACATAGAGGTCGGAATGGAGGAAAAAGTGGAGCCTGTAAAATTGGAAATTGGACTGGAAATGATTCAAGAGGAAGATTTGGATTTTTCTTTATGGAAGGAGGGAGAAGTGGAAGAAATAGCTGCAAAAGCGGAAACTGGATTGGAAACAACTAAAGAGGGACTTCCGGTGGCAGGCGACCTCGTCGGACGCAGCTGCTGCTGCCTCCCGCCTGTTTCAGCGTAAAAGCTGTTTTGACAGCTAGCATCAGCTGTCAAATGGCTTGATACCCTTCCCCTGGGCATAAGGGGATAGGTGAGCTGCCCGGGGTAGGAGTTGAGTTCCCGAGTCGTCCCATGTGGACGATGTAGGTGAGAACTCCTCCGGAGCCCCGTGGTTTCTCCGCGATCCAGGACGCCTTCGCTTCGGCGAAGCTAGAAGCCGCCGCCACTGCTGCAACTTAAAGTGAATTGTGAGTT
>NW_015386442.1:1481336-1482528 GCF_001527695.2 Protobothrops mucrosquamatus | reverse complement strand
TATTGTCAGTGGATTGAAACCTGCTAATGTGTAAGCTTATATCCTGGAATGTGGGTGGACTTAATGTTCCCCATAAAAGACGTAAGGTTTTTCATTATCTAAGACATTTTAACAATGATATTACATGTTTACAAGAGACTCACATTGTGGCTAAAGATCAAAAATTATTATTGAACTCTAAGCTTGGAGATTTGTTTGTCGCATCTGCCTTAAAAAAAAGAGCTGGGGTTGCAATATATATTAAAAGACATCTTTCACCTATTTTAAAAGAAGTTGATAAAGAAGGAAGATTCTTATTCGTGGAAATAAACCTAAATGGAAGAAAGTGTTTAATAATAGGGGTTTATGCCCCTAATCAACTTTCAGCCCAAAAACAATTTTATAGACAACTACATCAGAAAATTGTGGCTATGGACTATAATTCCTTGATTGTTATGGGAGACTGGAATGGTGTTCTGGACACATTAAAAGATAAAAAAACAACTTCTAAGGATGTAACCCTTTCCAGGCTACCTAAGTCTTTTTTTGCAATGATGGAGGATCTAGAATTGGCGGATGTTTGGAGATCACAACATATGGATGAACGTGACTTTACCTTTTTCTCTCATAGACATGAGTCATTTTCAAGGATTGATTTTGTTTTGACATCGACTGACTTGCTTACTGACTGTAATAAAACTAAAATTTTCCCCAGAACTTTGACTGACCATAGCATGGTGTGGATAGAGATTGGTCAACAAAGAAAAAGGAAATCCTGGAGAATAAATGAAAATTTGTTTAATTATGAGGATAAAGTTAAAGCTTTGAAGGAATCTATGGAAGAGTTTTTTCAACTTAATTTGAATAAAGGAACCCCTATAAATATTGGTTGGGATGCTGGCAAAGCTTATCTAAGGGGAATATTAATTGCTATGAACAATGCACACAAACGCAAGCAAATACAGATTAGATTAAACTTGGAAAAAGAAATTGGGATTAAAGAAAAATTACTACTGCAACGACCAACAGATATCAACTTAAAAACCTCTATTAAAATGCTTAAAGATCAATTTAACTTGTTAATTGCTGATCAGGTGGCCACCAACTTGAAGTATATTAAACATAATACATTTGCTAATGCAAATAAACCGGGAAGATGGCTGGCCTACCAAATACGCAAGAGACAAAAAGCTAGACTTATATCTAAAATTCT
>NW_015386442.1:1473387-1479264 GCF_001527695.2 Protobothrops mucrosquamatus | reverse complement strand
TTGTTTGCTTATATCTGAATATTATCCTGGGATTCGGTTTGGGAAGTCCGGGGTGGGGGGGTGGGGGTGGGGGCTTTTTTTTTCATATAGCATTGTGAAATATTTGTGATGTTTTTTCTATGTTGAAAATAATAAAAATTTTATATTACGACGGAAACAACTAAAGAAAATTTACAAGGATACAGAGAAGAGGCAGTGATGGACTTAGCTGTGACTTTGGAATGTAATTTTAAAGAAATACTTATAGAAATGGAAAATTATGGTATTGCATTTCAAGGGAAGCAGTTGGGGGATATTATTGCTTATTTCTTAAGAGTATCTTGTAATGAAATTTTACAGGTTCTTTTGTTTGAGATATTAAGGGATCTTTATGGAAGGAGGGAGAAGTGGAAGAAATAGCTGCAAAAGTGGAAATTGGATTGGAAACAACTAAAGAAAATTTACAAGGATACAGAGAAGAGGCAGTGATGGACTTAGCTGTGACTTTGGGATGTAATTTTAAAGAAATACTTATAGAAATGGAAAATTATGGTATTGCATTTCAAGGGAAGCAGTTGGGGGATATTATTGTTTTCTTTTGTTTGAGATATTAAGGGATTAATTTTAAAGAATTCTTGGAGGAGGAAATGGGGTATATCGGTGGAATTGTGGAATTATAAGGGGTTTGATGTTACTTTTGATATGATTAATTAACATTTTGGGATGTAATTTTAAAGAAATATTTATATATGGAAAATTATAGTGTTGTATATCAAGGGAAGCAGTGGAGATACATTATTGTTTATTATCTTGTAATGAAATTATATAGGGTTTTGTTTAGAGAAAAAAAATAATAATGATGGGTTAGATTAATAAAACTGATATATCCTTTTTTCTTATTATTTTAAAAGATCATAAATATTTGATTATGGCATTAATTGTAGGGGTGATGGTATATTATATATAATTGTAGGGGTGATGGAATGTATTATATATAATTGATAAATTGAAGATATGGCAAAGTTTCTTGTATGATTAAGGGATTGGTGAGGATGGATTGGCTATATTTAGATAGATTATATTAGCTTATATTTGACTATCTTTTTATGAGTTAAAGTATGTTTATATTAGATTAGTTTATATTGGGTAGTTTTATATAGATTTGGGAAGATGATTGCTTAACCCTGTAATCAGTTCTGGGAAGTCTGGGGGGGTTAGGGGGGGATGGGGGTGGGAGGGAGTATAGAAATAGAGTTAATAGTATTGACTTAAGGGGGAAGTAGGATACATTAAAATAATAATAGATTATTCATACGTATAACTGAGTTAATTATATTGGGGGGAAAAACTAGAAAAAAAAAAGATCAAACCTCATGGACAGTAGAGCACATTGCAATAGCTCATACTTTAGGTGACTAAGGTGTAACTGCTTGTGTAAATGGTCCAAAAAGGGGCACATTAGTATAACAGCATTCCTGGGCAAGGCTGCTGTTTGAGCAAGAGTTTAAGGTTAGGAGAACCCCCAAATTATGTTTCAGTACTGCTTAGGGAAATACAACCTCATTCTAATCTAAAGATAGAAAATCCCTAGTACCAGAAAAATGAGGAACACACCATTCCTTGGTCTCGTCATAGTCTTTCCTCCCCAACAAGACCCCCAAGAAACTCAAGCTAACCTTTAGTGATTAAACATAGTCTTCATCAATTGTGTTAAAAAGGTACAAGCAGTCTAGCAATTTCATTATCTAGAAGTCATGAATTTTCAGGTATGTAACCCAACTGAATTATTGCACTGTGCATTTTACAGTGATAAATAAGTAAATAAAACTGAAATAAATACTTGTTTTATAGGCATCATATATAAATATACTGTAAGTAAGCAGCTGAAAGTAAAATTGACTTCAGCTCACAAATAATGTAAAATTTTACAGAAAAGCTTAAAGCAAATTATTCTCTCCATTCATTCATAATCTAGGAATGCCTATTTTGTCCTGTAATTCTGTAGCTGTAACTTCTTGTACTTTCAAAATATTCTATGCACTTTTCTTGGGGCCTAAGCAATGAGGTGATATTTTCTCTTGCAGGTATAGGCTCATATATGTCTACGCTTTATGGTTTTCTTCATTCCTTGATTTTTATACTGTTGCTGTGGCTATAGTTATTGTTGTTATTATTTTAAGTACATTGGCAGTGAGGAAGAGAATTTTCTTTCTTTTCCCAGTCCAAGAAATCCTTTCCCTGCACAATATTTTCTACACATTTAATTTAACTCTATCACAAATAAACACTCAAAAGGGTATTCAATTATCTTCACTTCTTTTTGGTCCTTAGAATGTATTTATTTCACATATAGCTGAGTGAATACGTACCTTTCTGAATATACCCATATTCAAGGCAGTTTATAATGCTTACAGTGATTGGTGGTATCTCATACAGCAAAGGAAAACCTTAGAAAGATTGACACTTTCACTTGAAAAAAGGTGAAAATTATCTCTCTTTCTCTTACTGCTTTCATTTTATTGTACTAATCTATTCATGAAAAACTTCACATCTCACTGTGCAATAACTCTGCCAAAATGGAACAATCAAGAAGATGTTATATTTTAGCATTAGAATGATAAGAATCCCACCATTTTTCAACATTTTAACAATGTCATCTGCTTTGGGGAAAGTTATCAGAATTCTGATAAGCTGTAGCATTGTTTCTTTTAATCAAGTAATTGATTAATGTTCTGAACAAATTATTTTTAGAAGCCTTTTATTATCAATGTTTCATATGTACAAGACATACCCTATTTTCAATGCTTTTAATATTCCCCACTAATAATGTAGCAGCTTCTTGATAAAAGACATACAAAATTCATTCAGCCTCCTTTAATTAATGTGGATATCTATCAAATAAAAATTAATAAGCATCTTTTACCATCCATGATACTATTATTAATCCTTTAATTGAATAAAAAGACATTTTGTGTTCAAATTAGTGTCATATATGTGGAGATATATTTCATATCTATCAAAACTTGTATATGCATATCTACTTATGTATTGATCATGGTTGAAAAGGAAGAATTGATTCAGAGTATGTGTGGATGTCCATCTCACCTTGGGGGGGAAATGGTTTTCATTACCTACCACAAAATCTCAAGAAAATAGATTGTGATTTACAGAGGTGCTGAAAAGTGTGACATGAGCACCTATGCAGACTCTAAATCATCTTTTCTCTTTCAAATCCAGATAACTGCTGATCCATAATATATATATGGCATTTCTGAGACTACTGTAGAGTGAAATATAGGACAACCTAACAATTGTCCATTGGATCCTCTGTTCATGTAGTGTTCTCTTTTTGTGACAAAAATGGGATTATAAACTTGGGCTATTACTGTGTTCTGATGTTAATAGAAGAAATGACATGCCCTTTCCCCTAATATTAACTGTCTCATTAATCAATTACCCATACTTTCACATGCCAAAGGCAAGATTGCAATATATTGGACCATATTTATTGAGAACCAAAGGCAAAATAAGCACTGAATGGTACTGAAGTTTATCATTCTGAATCAATAATAATGCAGTACAGAATACTCCTATTAGAAAGTATTGACAAGTTGGTCAATAATGCTCCTTGGCTGCATATCGATATTTCCAAATAGAAAGAATAATTTTTTTTGCATGAAGCTAATATATCCAAAACTCAGACTCTCTTTGTAATTATCAAAAGCAATGAGGCAGGAGAAAAACAGAATCATGGAATCATAAAATCTCAGAATCATATAATTGGAAAGGGTCATTTAGGTCATCAAGTCCAACCCTCCACTCAGAGCATGAATGCAAATTAAAGCATTCCAAATGGATAGCTCTCTACATGCATAGTGTTCAAGCCACCATCTTTCTGGATAATTAATTTATTTCAAGGTCCTCTCTATTACAATAGGTCAATAATATCCTAAGATATTATTACATAGCCCAATTTTAAATGTGGGGAAAATATTCATATAAAAGAATAGATATGGAACAATGAATAAGAGGTGGTGGATGAAAGTCTGAAGTGGCAAAAGTGTCAACCACATAATTAATATAAAGGATTAAACAATAATCGAGCGAGCATACATTCTTGCTTGGCCCCTTTGTAGTGTTTTATCTTCAGATTGCATAAATTGTTTACCTTTGACTAAATATTGCTGTAGAAAGAAACATTAATCAGTTTTTCATTTATAAAGGGTTATCTCTCAGTCTTACTATTGTGGAAGTGCAAAATATGGACACTTATTCATGAAATACAGTAGTAACACCTCATTTTGATTTATATCCATAACTCTGTTAATATGATTTGGGGAATTACCTTTTAGGAAGGGTAATTAAAGATAATGATGTGAAGAAGAAGTAAGTATTTACTGAACATGAGGCATAGAAAAAAACATTTTATGATGGACAGTTCGTTTTCCTCCTTATTTAAGTATGGACAGCATTTGTTCGTCTTCAGTCATCTGGCATTTTACCAGCTTTCCTGTATTTCTTAAAGATAATATGTAACAGTTTACCCATTCCATTAGTCATTTCTTTCAGTATTCTAGAATGCAATTCATTTCACACTATAGATTTCAGCTCATTCAAAATAAAGAATTATTCCCTACCCGTGTTGCTATCAGTGTCAGGTTTTGATCTTATTCCTTCATCCTATTCTTGATAATTTGATAGTGGAATATTTGTGTTTTGTTGAGGAAGAATGAATCAAAAGAAGGGTTGAGTGTGACATCCTCCTTTGTTATCTTTTAGAATTTAGCTTTTTTCATTAACAGATAGAATTCTTTTATGTGGATTTTATTTTGAACATATTTAAAAAATATGTTTTCTATTCTTCTCTATTCAGAGTTTTTGCTTTCCTGACCACACCTCTATAATTCTGGATGATCTCTCCGTAACTTTTTTTTTTGTTAGCTGGACTTCTTTTTTATTTCCTCTATGTTTATATACAAGGTGTACCAAAATACAGGGCTGTAGACAAAATCAGGCCCCTTAAACAATTCAAATAGATTGTCATTTTCTTCTAAATACTTCTTTGTTTATTTGACTAATAGCCTTTGAAAATCCTTATGTAAGTAACAATATATCTGAAAAATATTAATTAATAAAATTTATTGTGATTGGCATATGAGGCTTGACTTTTGGTACACTCTGTTAGGAAAGGAGGAAGGAACTTATCATTTGATAATCCATCTATTTTTTGATGATGCAAGATTAATACCTCAATAAAAATAAAAATAGTAATAAGAAGAAGCTGAAGAAACAGTGCGACACATACTGCTGCAAGATTTCACAAACTGAATACAAACAATGGCATTACAAAGTAGCAACAATGATGCATTAGAATATCTCAAAGAAATACCATTTGGCGGCAAGCAAGAACTGGTGGGATCATAAAAATAGACAAAGTAATAGAAAATTAAGAAGCGAAAGTAAACTGGGACTTTAGAATTCAAACAAACAAGCCCTTGGCACATAATACCACAGATTTAACAACTGTCGATAAGAAAGACAAAAAAAGTCTGGATATTAGATGTGGCAATAGTTCAGATTATTGCACCTGCATGGATGCTAGAAGCTGCCTGATTAAGTGAGTATAGCATTAATTTTTCTCTGTATGTTACCTGTGATAGTTATGAAGCTTTGTGCTCAGGCTAGATTGGAGATCCCTGAGATCTGTCTCAGGCTCTGCATGCAGAAGATGAAGAAATACAAATGATGAAGGGTTGTCAGCAGTGGTGGGATTCAGCCAGTTTGCACCACTTGAGCAGAACGGATAGCTAGTTTTTTGTTGCCCAGGCCCAGAATGAACTTCTGGAAGCAGCATCCACACAGAGAACTACTACTACTACTACTACTACTACTACTACT
>NW_015386442.1:1445360-1473127 GCF_001527695.2 Protobothrops mucrosquamatus | reverse complement strand
GGACGTTGGCAATCATGTTGGCGATCCTGTTTTTATCAGCAGCCGCACGAAAAAGTGCTGCTGAGTTTTGTCCAAACCAGTTCCTTAGATTTTGAAGCCATGATGTTCTTCTTCTGCCTGGAACTCATTTGCCTTCAATCTTTCCCTGGAGGATTAAATGGAGTATGCCGTATTTTTCTGGGTGTTGCATCACATGTCCAAAATATTCTAACTTTCGTTTTTTAATTGTTTTGATGATTTCCCTTGGCTTTCCAGGCAGCTTATCACCTCCTCATTTCTGATCTTGTCATTGCAACTTATATGTAACAGCCGCCTGTAAATCCACATTTCAAATGCTTATAGTCTCTTCAGGTGGCCTTCTGTCAGAGACCAACTCTCTACTTCATAGAGCAGGAATGAAAAAATATAACATCAGTGTAAAATGGATAATGAGCATTGCTCAGATTCTCCTCCAAATAACATTTTAAAAAGCTTTGTAACTGTCATTGGAGGCTGTTTTTAATAGGGAAACACCATTGTATCACCAGCACAGTATAGCTCAGGACGACTTAAGACTACTTCACTCTTGGACTGGGGAGGGCTTGAGGGGACTGACTTCCTGAGGCCATGGCAGAAAATGATGCTGCCAGGACATGTTTGCTCTGTCATCAGGGGCGGGTGGGGAAGACTCAATGACTCACAAGGCTGAGCCTATACTGATTGCCCCATTTATTATCAACTCTACATCAAAGGTACTCAATAAGAAGAAAATGTTCTGGGACAACATCTAGTATTTTTCTGTGTAGTGCTTGGAAAGAGCCAGTATTTATATATTTATTTGGCAAATTTACACGGCCACTCCCTCTTCACCAAAGAAAGTCTAGGAGGTGAACAGAAAAAAATAAAAATAAAAACACAGCAGAAAACAATGTCCAATTAAAAACCCATTCAAGGTACCCTAAAGAGCTTTCCAATAGCTTGAGAAAGTCTCCAACAGCATAAACTAACAAACACCACATGCCGGGTTCGATTAACATTCTGGCCACCATGCCTGAGGGAAAAGGCGTTTCAGAAGACCAGCAGAATCAGGACCATCCATGTTTCAGAAAGAAGATAGAGAACAACAGCGAAGGTTGGTTGCCTGGTCCAACCAGCTGCTCCGCTTGCTTCACAGAGCAGGGCCACCCTGATGGATCTGATGGAACAGGCAGAAATTGCAGGTAGGAGATGAACAGTCCTACAAGTGACCAGGACATGTAAGGCTTTAAAAATGACATCTGGCACTTTGAAACCTACTAGAAGACAGTGCAGCTCACAAAACAGTGGTGTCACACAAATGTACTGTAAGAAGTTCAAAACTATATTTATTGCCACTTTCTGTGCCAGTTGAAGTTTCTGGATCTCTTTGAGGGCTGCCTCCCATAGGGCACTTTGTAATAAGTCAGATAAGAAGTGATTAAGGCAAGAGTGAGTATCAGCAGTGCCTCCTGATCTAGGAATGGGCACAATTGGCACACAAGATCAATTTGTATAAATTCATTTGGTCACTGCTGTTACCTGCTTCTCAAGCATTGACTCAAGAATTTGAAATAAAACGTATGGCTTCTACATAGGGTTGGGTATGGATTTCTCATTATAAAAGACTAGCTGTATTCAGTGGGAGGTGATACCAATAAATTGGAATGGAATGAACTCCACTGAAGTCAGCTTGCAGTTAGCATTTTCCACAGTGGTCAACCACTGTGAGTGAGTGAGACAGCCTTTATGATTCCCCCCAAATAGGAAAGAGAGATGTAACTCTTTCCAGCTATTGTTACTCTGCAACTGATGTTTGGAGGTATAATGGCTAGATGTACCATTCAGTATTTTAGATTGGTGGTCACTGATAGCCCTCCACAAATTTATCCCATTTTAAAATCATTCCAGTTATTGGCCATCACTGTGCCTCATAGTAATGAATTCCACAGGGCAATTATGTGTTTTGGGAAGAAGTGCTTTCTGCTGCCCATTTTAGATCTCCTAGTCAACTTCCCTGGACAACAGTTAGCTTATGTTTTCTGTGTTTGCATTTTATATATCTCAATCATATCCTCTGTCATTTTCCCTTTTACCCAAGCTAACAAGTTCCAAAGATTTTAGCCTTTTCCTATAGGGATGAAGTTTGAGACTCTTGATATTTTCTTTGTCCTCTTCTGAACTTTTCCCACTCTTTTATAACCTTTTCCAAGTGTGTTGACCAGAAATGTACACAGCATTCCAGAAGTAGACTTACAGTAGATTAGTATAACAGCATTACAATATCGGCATTTTTATTTTTAATCTTTCCTAATAATTGCAAGCATGGAATGTCCTTTCTCATAGCTGCTGAACACTAAATCCACTTCTTAATTAGATTATCCACTAAGATCTGAAGATTTTTTTCCCTCATTACAGGCAGTTCAGGCCCTATCAATGAGTACAAAGTTGTGTTTTGGGGGTCCTAGCAAGCATTGCTTTATGTTTATTTTAATGGAATGGCATTTTTCATTTGCTTGACCATTCATCCAGATTAAAAAGATCCTTCTGGAACTGCACCCAGTTTTGATCACCACAATGTAAAAAAGATGTTGAGGTTCTAGAAAGAGTGCACAGAAGAGCAACAAAAATGATTAGAGGATTGGAGGCTAAAACAGATAAAGAACGGTTGCTGGAATTGGGTATGTCTAGTTTAATGAAGAGAAGAACTAGGGGTGACATGATGGCAGTGTTCCAATATCTCAAGGGCTGCCACAAAGAAGAGGGATTCAAGCTATTCTCCAAAGCACCTGAAGGCAGGACAAGAAGCAATGGATAGAAACTAATCAAAGATAGAAGCAATCTAGAACTAAGAAATTTCCTGACAGTTAGAACAATTAATCAGTGGAACAACCTGCCTCCAGAAGCTGTGAATGCTCCAACACTGGAAGTTTTTAAGAAGAGATTGGACAACCATTTGTGTGAAATGGTATACGGTTTCCTGCCTGAAAAGGGAGTTGGACTAGAAGACCTCCAAGGTCCCTTCCAACTCTGTTATTCTGTTCTATTCTGTTCTGAACATGTCTGCCTTGGGGACAAATTCCTTGTGTGTCTAATTACACTTGGCCAAATAAAGTATTAAAAAAATCAAATTCAATTCAATTCATAGTAATTTTTATCTGTTTCATGAAAGGAAGTCCTCACTGTCACTATGTTTACTCAAAAACCTTTGGTGAAGAACTTTGTCAAAAGATTTTTGAAAAATCCAAACTGTTTCAATAAGATCACCTCCATTCATTCGTCGACACTCAAAACAGTCTAAACAATTGGCAAAGCAAGATGTATCTTTGTAGAACCTATGCAGCTTTTCTTTCAATGAGGCTTAGTTCCTTATGTCAGTTTTATTTTGATTATCATTTATACAGAACTGCTGCATTCCTTTCCAAATATTGCTATCATGTTTGATATCTTTCAGTCATCTGGCCCTGTGGTTCATTGGAATGATAAATTATATAATTTTAGCCAGTGGTGGGATTCAGTCAGTTTGCACCACTTCAGAAGAACTGGTAGCTAATTTTTTGTTGCCCAGGCCCATAGGGTTGCCAGGTCTGCTTCCAAAAAATAGCAGACAAGCGGGGGGGGGGGGGGGGGGNGTTAAGTAGTAAAAAAAGTAGACTGTACAGCTTTAGATTACATACCATTTCATCATAAAGCTTTTGAATAAAAAAAATGTCCATTATTTTGTGAAAAAAAATAGTGAACATAATGTGAAAAAAGCGGACTGTCCACTCAAATAGTGGACACCTGGCAACCCTACAGGCACAGAATGGACTTCCAGAAGCGGCATCCACACAGAGAACTGGTTGTTCACATATTTGAATCCCACCACTGGTTGTCAGATATTATAGAATCATTGTTGAACAATGTTTCCCATGATTTCAGTGTTTCTGGGGCTTGCTAAAGCAGACTGAAGTGTGTGTGTGTGTGTGTGTGTGAGCGCGTGCCTTTAAGTCAATGGACAAGCTCCTGCAGTTTTCTTTACACAATTTCAGAGTGCCTGGCCCAAGACAGGACTAGAATTCCCAGTCTTCCAAGTTTCTAGTCTTGTAAAGAAGCCTTGGCTACTACACCAAACTGGTTCTCTATAGTCTAAGAGATCACCAAGTCTATTTTATCCAGAATTTCAATGACATCTTCACACTCATCTCAGATCTATCTATCATGCTGCTATATTTTAAAACTGTCAGTTATACCATTCCCACTGACTGGCGGGTTTCTTTGAGGTAATTGGAAATAGCAGGCTAGAATGAAAAGTAACCAAACCCCATGCTCTGAATCATCAAGACACTAGATAGTTGTCTGAGACTGTAATGCAAAGTAGATGACTCCAAATAAGTTACATGGCGTTGGGGCCATGATTTGTCTCTAGCTGGCAGAATGGAGCATTTCTCTTAATTATTAGTCATGTCTGTGGGTCATGTTTCTGTCATGTTGGGCACTCTCAGAATCTTTCAGTACAATCAGTTCACTTTATAGCTACTCCAATCCAATATTGCAATCTGAATAAAATGTACCCATTTTTCCAGAATAGGCATTCTTTTCTATCTTTATAATTTGACTTATCTGAATGCAATTCTTTTCTTTAAAAACAATTATCTTGTGCACAGCACTCTAAAGCTATGCTGGCTATGAGATATATTTTCAACTTCTTCCTAAATGAGAAGAATCATTTAAACGGTTCCAGCAAAGAAAAAAAAATGCTGTTGCAAATTATAATACTGGATGTAACTGGAAAAACAGATATGAGAAAGCTTGATAAAATATATTGATGGATCCATGCTGTAAAAACATGCCTTGTGAGATTATAATAAAAGCACCACCTTGTGTGCACAGAAAAGGGACAGAATTTCCTTTGCAACATGTTTCATCAATTAGCCCCCATGCCTCGCCATAGGATAGTTTTGTATTTTCTATCTTTGAGTACACCTTCGTAAACATATCTGCACATTTTTATGCCCATCATTAATAGTTATTATTGTTAACCAAAAAAACTTAAATGCATATAATATATTGCATAAAAGGGCATGCCAATGAAATGGAAAAATATACAGGCTTAAAAGGACATTATGCTCTCAATCTTCTAAAACATTATAGGACAGTTTGTTTCATCTGGCAAATGGATTTCACTGATTTTTTTAAAATTCACTCTGTATAGTTTAACTGGCAGTATGAATAGGGCTGTAGTTTTGTTCTCTGCAACCCTCTATCTGAGAAAAACACAAACAAACTTATGGATGCTTTTTAATGCAGAACATATTTTGGAAAAAGTTACATATAAGAGTTACAAATAGTAAGTAAATAATAGTTTGTGTCACAATTTTTGTTTTGCAAGTAGGCTTACATAATTTATCCCATCCTCATGTTTACCATGTTTTGCTAATAGGAACTGTAGCCAAAACACAAAGATGAATTGGCAAGTCACATTATGGTTTCATGTAGGTATACATTGGGTCAGCCAAATGTGACTTATTCACCATGACTGCACAAACCATACTTATTATGACACATGACCCCTGCCAATGTCCTGTGATAGTGCCAGCTAGAATTTCAAAAGTCACCAAGAAAATCTCAAATACCTTAACCAGCCAGATTAGTATTTGATTCTTGATTGCCATATATTCTATGCTAAAATTTAATTCAAAACACTATTTATGACTGGGAATTCAGCTATGATTCCTAGAAATAATTTTTAAATGAAAATGAAGCAATGGGACATATTTTTAAATATATGTCTTTAGCACAGAAATTACTAAGTTTTGCTTTATTCTTGGAGAATGATCAGTATTCCAGAAATACTCTTTGCAAGGTATTTATTCAACCTGAGCCTTATTCTTGTCAGATGCTAACCATTAAAAGTAACTAGCTATTAGGCCAGGGTGACTCCTCATCAAGAGGTATAATTCTAGATTTTAGAAAGCCCTGGAAAATAAGCTCTCTTTATGTATATGTTTCCCAGATCCTTATGCAGAGATGGAGAATCTATGCCTCACCAGATATAACCAAACTATAGTTCCCAGCAGGCCCAGCCAGCAACCTCTTCTCAGATCATAGAACTGACTTTTTCAGAACCTCACAAGTAGGATGTTTGCAGATTCTATATAATCTACTTTAAACAAGTCCACTTCCATGTTTACAACAAGCATTAAAGGCCAGAAGAATCTAAGGATAAGAGACCCACCTCATTACTGGAACACCCAATTAAAAACACCCCTTTTAAACAGCTGACAACGACTTTATTACTTGCATTAGAAAAGCAACAATCAGAAAGACAGCGTCACACAGGGACAAGAATAATCTTTAACAACATTCAGCTATTGAATTCAGTGGGATTAATCTTTTTGTGTCCTGCAGAGAAGCTTCTTCAGAGCTAACAATTGGTACCCAATAGACTGAGCATGGTACTTAAAGGTGCAGTACATTTTAAAATACAGTCAATATTTATGCCAACCAACTGTTTGTACTTCCTGTGCTTCCACAGAAGCAGCTCTCACTGCAAAAGTGTCGTTTAGCAGTTTTTCTCACTCCCTTCTTGCTGCTTGATCTCTCCTCCTGGATTGGGTTTACGTTATCTGAGTCCTATCTGTTTCACCTCTTCAAGCCTCAATTTTCCCCTGGCAATTTATAGTCAGTTGCCTCAGGGGTGAGACTGCTAGCCTCACTTCCCAATGGCTGAGTTGCCAACCAATATTCCTGACTCCAATGCGTCCCTCAAGCTGCCCTTCTCTTTGTTAACTGCAGAAAGGGCATCCCAGTTGGCAAAGGGCTGCAGTGAGAAAATCCTCATGTTTATTTTTTGTTTGCTCATGAGTAGGTTCGTCCTCTCCCTGAATTGAATGTTTTGCCTCTTGTTTCTTTTGTGAGTCCTCAGCTTTTTCCGCTTTTCCTTCTCCTAACCACGACACCAGGCTAAATTCTCTGTAGACGCTTTCTCCTCCTTTGTGCATGTGTCTGTTGAATCAAATATTTTTACATATCCACAACTTGGATGGATGGGGTGAAAAGGAGGGAGGAAGTGAGCATTGTGAAGGGTCGCAGGGGGGAGGTGACAATGAGGGGACATTAGGAATGCCGGACCTGACCGTATGACCCAAAACACGTAGGACAGGGATACCAAACAAGACAGGATTAGCCAAGAGGGGGAAGGAGGGGGAAAGGGATAAAAAAGGGGGGGAGGTTGGACTTAAAGAGGAGCTGGCGGATAGTCCAACTGACCGTAGGCAGACAGGGCAGAGAGATGGGACATGATTGTGCGCACGCACAGCCAGCTGTGAAAGGAAATTGGGGGAGATAAGGCTAACGAGGACGAGAGGGGCTGAGCCTAAGAGCCAGCTGATAGGCATCCCCACCGGTTGTGGGCAGACGGAGCAGAAGGATGAGGCACAATGGAGCGTGCGCACACCTGGGGGTGGAGGGAAATCGGAGAAAAAAAGACTGACAGGAATGGATGATGGAAGGCAGAAACAGTGTGCAGACCAACGGGCTAGAAAGGAAGGGAGCGCTGATGGCAAGGCTTTTGGAGCACTGGGTTTGAATGCGCAGCCTGGAATGAGTAGGAGGGAGCGGTTAGAGAGCACACCGGCAGCAATGGTGTTGGGAGGGAGGAGATTGACAAGGATGAGAGAGGGGGATAGTGTGGAGTTGGAGTGCAAAAAAGAGAAGGCGGGGCAGCCAAGGCAATTACAGTTAATCAGGAAGGATGGCCCTATCACACGGGCAATGAGTAAGCAGTTAGACCAGCAAGGTGTATAAAAAGAATCTCCCCACCCCCTGAGCTTCACTCTGAGGACGCTGGCAGGGGACCAGCGAAAGCTAAGTTGTTTCTTTTAACATTGTAAATAGTTGTTTTTATTGTTTTTAAATATCTTTTTAGCAATAAACAACTGGTTTATACCTCTCCCAGAGATCGAAGGTTGTGTTATTGAACAAAAATATAAAAACAACTGTTTAATAAACTAACAACTGTTTGATAAACTTAGCTTTCGTCGGCTAACTGCCAACGTTGTCAGAGTGGAATGCCGGAGGTTTGAAAGCCTGCTCATAAGACCTGCAGTTTGTGCGCTCTGCTCATAGAACACATCACCGGTCTACCCGCCCCAATTGACCATATTGCTTCTAACAGTCTTGCATCCGTCTGTATATTTGTAAGTTCAGCCTCTCTTATTGTCGCTCTCTTTGCCCACTTTGGATGTATCTGGGTACACTTTGCTATAGGATAATCCCCCAGTGCCTCCTGTCTTGTGGCCACCCCTTGTTGTGAGTGTGGCATCCCGCCTCCCATTTCTCCCCTTTGCCGGTCGTATTTCTTTGCTGTTGCATGAGACAGTGGTTCTGGTCTTGCGTAGGCTGCGCCCATTGCACTCATTGTGAGTGAATTTTTAGTATAATTAGAGAATATATATATATATATATATATATATATATATATATATATATATATATATATATATATATATATATATATATATATATGTGTGTGTGTGTGTGTGTGTGTGTGTGTGTGTGTGTGTGTTTGTGTGTGTGTGTGTGTGTGTGTGTGTGTGTTTTCACACAAGCACGAAGCCGAAGACCCCAGCCTGGAGATGACGAGTGGGACCTCGTCGAAACGTCGCCAAGATACTCTCAATCTTACACGGGAAAAGACCCGAATACCTTAGTTATAGTTAATAATTATAGTTATAATCACCTTAGTTATAATTAACTATTGTAGTGCAGTATGAGATTTTAAAGTGATTTATCTAGAGATCGAGAACATTAGAATTGGTCCCAAGAAAAAACAATGACATACTGGTGCTGCCTAAATTTACAAAGGGATTATAAATATCGTATCTATTTATATGAACAAAACTATTCATATTTCCTACACTTTCCATCTTCAAAATAATAAACTATCACAATACTATAGAACAGAAGACTGTGTTCCAAGGAAGGGTTTTTAGTTCCAAACACTGCTTATTAGCTTATTAGATTGTATCTTTGTTTATCAAACTTTCAGTTTTTGAGAGAAACATTTTAAAAATATTACTAAACCATCCCACTATCACCACTTTTCTCCATCTGACAAAATTAAAATCCTTTCAGCAAATTAAACATGTGTACCTGACAAAGAACAGCTTTACAAAATTTAATGTGTAATTATACATGACTCATTCTTTTTCTAAAAGACCCATTTCCTTTAAATATCCTGGCAGCCCTTGTTAAAATATAGCTGTTTCACAGATTCATTTTCAGAAAGCTATGTATAGTTATTGTTTATAAAATTTGATAAGCAAAATGTATGTACTGTATTTATATTATGTTATAGATGTCAAATTATTATGGATCTACATAATAGTGAAGTCTGCTTTTGTTGTTTTTTGAAAAATACAATGTTTAACTTAATAGGATGTTAGAATTATACAATTCCTGGTATTGCCATTTGACTCCAAGGAGAATTTATGTAAAATGATCTGAAGGTGACAGCTTATTAATTTTATATAGAAAAACAATTCAATGAGCATGTTTCTGTTGCTTGTGAAAGTTATTGCCAAAGAGGGTGGTTGGATTGCTAGATAGATAGAATCCAACAGATCAATTGGAAAAAAAAGTACATCATTCTCACTCTGTACTTATCATTGTAAATACAACTGCCAGGGTCAACAGGATCTCAATAATATTTGATTCCAAGTAACATACAGCCATTGCTATCTTAGAATTCATGTAAGACCACCTCATACTATTACCACTAAAAAAATCCTCACTGAAATGAAAATGTGGAATACTAATTACTTTATAAATAATCTCTTACTTGATATCAAGACATAGATTTTTACCAGCTCATCTAATACCCAAAAAAACCAAACACGAAGGACCAAAATAAGAACAAAAGGAACTACAGTCTAAGTCAATGATCCCCAACCTTTCCAGCTTGGTGGCCCGGCCCAGTGGGGGGGCTGTGAGTGGCAGGTGCACATGCACAGCTCCATTTGCATGAGCAGTGGGTGCATGCACCCTCCTCCTACTCAAATGGAGCTATGTGTGTGAGCTTGGACTTGTGTGTGAAGCTCTACTTGTGTGAGTGGTAGGCACTTGTGCTCACATGCAAAGCTCCACTCGTACGAGCGGAGGGTACATGAATGCAGGGCACTTTTGCTCTTGTCTGAAGCTCCATTTATGCTAGTGGAGGGTGCTTCGTGTGCAAAGCTCAATTTGTGCAAATGGAGCTTTGCACGCAAGCACAAACGCCTTCCGCTCACCCAAATGGAGCTTCACACACACATCTTTGTCTGCTGCTCACCCAAATGGAGCTTCACACGCACATCTTTGTCTGCTGCTCACCCAGGTGGAGCTTCACACAAACAGTCTAGCCCATTTTTCCCATGGCCCAGTTTCGAACAATGGTGGGCTGTGGCCTAGGGATTGGGGACCCCTGGTCTAAGCTGTATTTTGACTAGGATCACATCAAACCCAAGGTGAAATCCATAAAGCATACAGAGATAATAATTGACTTTCTCCTTTGGATTCCTTATGTGAATTGGAAAAAATAGAACAGAACACAACAGAATAACAGAGTTCGCAGGGACCTTGGATGTCTTCTAGTCCAACCCCATGCTCAAGTAGGAGATCCTATATCATTCCAGACAAGTGGCTGTCCAGTCTCTTCTTTAAAACCTCCAGTGATAGAGCATCCACAACTTCTGAAGGCATGCTGTTCCACTGTTTAATTGTTCTCACTGTTAGAAAATTTCTCCTTAATTCTAGGTTGCTTAATAATTTAATAATTTAACTAAGTTAAACAATCCACAAGGTTTTAAAAATATGTAGGGAAATTTGCAGAAGCATAATCAACAATGGTTCATTCAACTCACTACTACTAAAAATGATATTAGGAAGTTGGTTCTTCCTAGAGAATGCTTAATAACTGAAAGTGAAAAATATTTGTAAATGTATAGAAAGAGGATAGTTGTCCTCTTCTCTTTTCTTCCACCTTTCCTAGCATGAAAGCCTAAATTACAATGAAACAAAACAAAAACCCAACATTTAAATGATATCTAATTCTAACTACATATAGAAAAAATAGGCTTCCGGTTTGTCATGCGGCCGCCGTGGACGGCTGGGAGATTTGCTCTCTCTCCCCCATTCAATTTCACATTGCTGGGGGGCACTGAAAAGGGCTGAAAGTCACCCTGAAGAGGTGACCAGCAAAGAGGGGCTTTCGGTGGATCACGGGAGAGCAGCAACTCTCTTAGAGCTGGCGATCCCTCCAAACCAGTGAACGTAAGGACCAGCCATAGAAATATGGCTCGTCCCTAGGCTGCTAACAGCTGAAGTTACATTTACCATCTGGCAACTTTAAAGCAGCGTGGAAGAGACTGGGTGAGATCTGCCTCTCTTACATCCTAACCTGCATAAGCTGCTAAAGTACTTTCCCCCTCTGGTGAGGGAAGGGGGATTTTAGCCCTCCCTCCAGAAACAGCAGCGGTTGACCACTCAGGGGAGTTTAAAATGTTGGAAAAATACTGGGACCCTAATTGGAATTCTATTTCCTAAAATTGGTGAATTATAAGACTTGTAACTTTCTACTCTCTATTTTTCTCTGTCTGATTTTTACTCTAACTATTATTGAAGATTTGGGATTTTTTTCCCCCTTAAAACAGAGGGGGGAAAAACTGAAAAGATCCAACTAACTCTGAGATGACATCTGGTGGCTAAATTTGAGACTGTAACCAGCTATTCTTTAAGAGAGACTTCTTGACAGCTTTGAAAATAGATAAGATATAAAGCAACCTTGAAGCACCAGCTGCAAGAAACTCAGCTCAGCTCCTCACTTGGTGGACTTTCTGACTGTAAGTTTTTTTTTAGTTTAATATACTACAATGGAAGAAGAACAGGAATGGATTTCTCCTACAGAGGAAGTACAGGAACAAATTCTTTGTATGTTAAAAGTGATTATCCAAATTCTCTGTATAAGTCTGGATATGCAAACTCAAACTATGACTTCAACCAAAGAATCATCTATAAAGAATTCTATAGAAAAAGTGAAACAACCAAATGCTATGATAGAAGACTTAGATACTCTACAAATACAGACAATTGAAAACACAAAAAAGTAACAGATAATGTTGTTCGGCCATTGATTTCGATGAAGACCTTGACATCTTGTGGATTGTGGGCCATCAACGGTGTGTCCGTAGATGGCTGATTAGACCGATATTGGCACGGAATGTTCTGCCACATACTGAACAGAGAAATGTGGACACTGTTGCTTTAGCATTTGCAGCTCTGGCTTTACGGAGTGCTCGCTTCTCTTGTGCCAAGATTGATAATAGAGAACAAGGAAAGGACTTTTCTTATAAACCAGAAGGAATTTGAAGATAAAAAAGAAAAACAGATGAAAGAGAAGATAAATACTTTGGGACAACTGCATCAAATTGGAAAAACAAAGAGATGACCTGCTAAATCAGCTAGTCCTCTTAAGAAAACATCAACTGGACGCTTTTATCAACATCAAACAATAGCCACAACCATACAAGGAGATCTTTTTGATAATTTAAAAGCAAAGATACGAAAGATGACTTGGCAAAGAAAAAAACCTAGAATAAGACTGAAAAGGATTGGGGTTTTGATTTACACATGAGATCTAAAATAGAATATATCCAAATGGATTGAATATGTATTCTGAACACAAAATATTGTAACGATTTGAGATAAAGAAAATTTTGATTATATAAAATCTAGAAATATAAATATTGAAATAAGAATATTATATTGTTTTATTAGTTTATTAAGATAGATGGTAGAATTTATATATAAGGTGTGTATTTTAAATATTAGATTGTATGGGGAATTGTGATAAAGGAATTGTGCTTAATTAAAAATTTGAAAAAAATATTAAATGTTAAATTAAAATATTAAGGGAAAATTAACTATCAGGTCACTGATTGGCTAAAAGTTTGAATGTTTAAAAATAATTAAGATTTGAATTTAAGATATTGTTATGAGTTGAGACAAAGGTTAAGTAAAACTTAGAAGTATAAATACTAATAATTAAATTTGTATATTGGTTTGTGGTACAAATGCTGATGGTTTATTTATTTATTTATTTATTTTCTTTTTTCTTTTGGAAAGGAAGGAAGGAAGGAAGTAGAAGGAAGAAAAGAAAAAAATTATTAGCCCCAAATATGAGATAGGAGACTTAGAAATTGGGGTCATTTAAAATTTGGAAATGATAAAGATTAAACGTTAAATTTAAATATCAGTGGGAAATTAAAGTTAAGAAAAACTTACTAGGTTATTGTCTAAAAGATGGAATGTCAAATCAATTAAGATATGTATAGACTGAAGATTATTGATGAATACTAGAAAGGTATTTTTTGTTTGATTGATAGAATAAGAACTGTACTGGTCTGAATATGAGACAGTAGATATTATGGGGGAAGGAGAGGGAATTAGTTGTTGTAATTCTTTGAGATTTGTACTGATGATATTCAAATGTAATAGAATTACTGTGCTCAGCCGCCACGCTACTTTTCAAATATGTAAATGTAATATTGGAAAATTAATAAAAAACTTGGGGGGAAAATAAATACACATGTATACTTTCATGCACTAATATATGTAAGGGAAAAAATAAACTACAGATTGACTTAATATATTCCTTAAGAGATTTTCCAAATACCTCTTGGGTCTTTGATGTTTATTTGCCCTGCTTTTTCTCCATATGTATTATTTTCATGTGGAATAATTTAGTTACAATGTCTATTAAATAGTCTCACTTGGAAAAGCCTTTAAAAACATTCTCAAACTTGTTTGTCTCTAGACCTTTATCATTTACTGTTTGCCATAAGTTCTTAAAACTTCAGTCAGACGCTGTGCTTACCTTGGAGCAAGAGTCTTGAACACAGTAGAATTCTAAATACAAATATGTAAGATTGATTGATTATGTCTAAAAGCAGAGAGAATCCAACAGTATTATTGTAATCAATCAAAAGAGTGGAAAACCTGAATCTCTTAACCCAGTTTACAATCCTTCCTGCATTTTTTAACTCTAGTAAGAGCTATTTACTTCTTCACAACAGGTATCTCCATTCCCTTTTAGTTTCAGTTTTACTGATAGTATGATCTGCAACAGCTTATCTTTGAGGGAACACTTCTTATTTTAACACTTGGAAACATGTTCATCTGGGTCAAATATGTGAATATATGTAGATCCACTTACAATCTAGCACATGGAAGCCTAATTCTTCAAAGCAATAAACAACCAAGTTGATGACTTCCATTTGTAAAATTCATTTAAAAATATGCATTCTCTAAGAAAGCATTGTATAGGCATATATTTACCTACATCAAACACAATGTAAATGTTTATCTCAGAGCTGTAATCAATGGTATCAACAAAGCATGATCTTAACTTAAAGCCTTGAATGCAAACTTATGGAATTATACCTGCATGGCTGACCATGTATTCTGCATCCATGTATGATGGAATGTCTTTTACACATATATCAGCATCTGAGAAGATATATTCTCAAAATAAGGGATGTGATTAAAGGTGTACATTCTCTAAATCACTTCCTAGGAGACTGCCTTAATATAGATCTACTCAGGAAAGGTGTTATCCACTAGCCTGAATAAATTAGGGAAAATCCATAACTGCCTTCAATTGGAGCTTTTGCCTACTGAATGGATGTAAGATGCTGTATTTTTACACTCTTCTACTCAGTATGCTATGTCTTGTTTTATTGTCTTGCCTGTGGATATTTCTTATCTATATTATGCTTTGCAGCTAAATCTTTGCTTTCCTTTTGCTATGCTTTGGTTAAATAAATCCTTTTAGTTTTTATCTCACTCGTGTGCTTATTATTTTGGAATGCATGGGCCTCCGGCCTACATTTTGGTTTGGCAAAAATAGTATATACAGTTCAAAAGTGGAAGACAATTACTCAGAGAAATTATGGGTTGCACTTCTGGCTTTATGCATTATTTCCTGCACTGAACAGGGGATTTGACTTAATGTCATTAATTGCCCTTCCAATTCTTTGTTTTCATTATTCCATGATCCAAGTCATGATAATGTCTTTTTGTTATGGAACATGTGCCTCTTAAAGGGTGAAAACTCTAATAAGATAGGTGTTGTGTCCCGTGCCTGCAGAAGCAGGCGCGGGAAGTTGCAAGAGTCCCGGGCATTTGCAAAAGCTGCCCGGGACCAGACTGACCGGCGCCGGCCTTGCGCGCATGCGCAAGGCGGGAAAGGACTGCCTTGTGACTGGTGGGAATTGTCCGGGGATCGGAGAGTATATATAGAGGCTTGCGTGCCTCTGGGGTTGTCGTTGTTCATAAAATGGAGCAAACAATAAAGACTTGTTGGAGATGTTCCGTCTCAAGCGCCATTATTCCCAGGACTTAACACTGGCGACGAAGGTGGGATTCAGTCTCTACAGCTAAGAAAAGCTAGAAGACTCACCCAAAGAAGTCCGGGAAAGAAACGGCGTGGAAGTCAGCGTTATCCTGCCAGTACGAAATCGCTGGAGGGTGTGTGCGGCTGAAGAAGAAGACGACCCTGATCCTTGAACGGTGTGGAAGTCAGCGTTATCCTGCCAGTACGAATCGCTGGAGGATGCGTGCGGCTGCAGACGACGACCCTGATCCCCGATCAGGGCTTGGAGACACACATTCCAATGGAGAGATCAGCGAGCTGGGGAATCAGCAGAAGAATCTGCAAGTGGAGTGGCCAAGATTTTGCGGCCCACTCGAAGCGCTCCACTGACTGCAACCATCCACACGAAGGTGGACAAGCGTTACCAAGCAGCTGGGAGGAGGTCCAAGCATCGTTGGGACAAGGGCCCAGCTGAGATTCATTGCATCGGACGCGGTGGACGCCAGAAGCGTGCGGAAATAAAGGCTACATCGCTACGAGCTGCCTGGGTCGACTGAAGGAGTTTCTTCTAGACAGCATGATTTGCCACGTTACGGCGGCTCCTTCACACCCTTCTCCCAAAGGTGGCGTCCATGTTGGGCGTAGCATTGTTTATTCTAGGGGGGAGGGGTGTTGTGTCCCGTGCCTGCAGAAGCAGGCGCGGGAAGTTGCAAGAGTCCCGGGCATTTGCAAAAGCTGCCCGGGACCAGACTGACCGGCGCCGGCCTTGCGCACATGCGCAAGGCAGGAAAGGACTGCCTTGTGACTGGTGGGAATTGTCCAGGGATCGGAGAGTATATATAGAGGCTTGTGTGCCTCTGGGGTTGTCGTTCGTAAAATGGAGCAAACAATAAAGACTTGTTGGAGATGTTCCGTCTCAAGCACCATTATTCCCAGGACTTAACAATAGGCATCTACATCTTCCTTGTTTCTTTGCTTCCTTTTACTGTATAATAGAGTCCTGCATAGATGTTGATTACATAGAAAATACAGATCATCATACTAAATAGTGTTCTGAGTATTGGGACTGGGTGGGATGCAGTTAGGTTTGACTGCTGCCTACTCTAACATGACTGGAAAAATGAAGTAGAATATCCTATGGAATTCAAAATACCCTTTAGCAGAGGATGGTTGCTTGAGAATGTGTTATGCCAAAATGACATTCTTTCTGATTAGTTGGGATTATGGAGGGGCACCAAATGATGGATACAAGTTGAAATAATTTTCTCATGCCAATCTGTAGGCCCAGTATAATTCCTATAGGTACACATGGCAATATTTTGTGATATGTGCACCCACCATTTCTGCTGCTCCCCCCACTGCTTTCCCCCCCACACACACTGTAATATGTAACAAACTATTTTGTTAACATTATTTGGAATTAAATGAAAATAATTCCTTTACTTGGAATTAAAAATTAAAAACATAAGAAATGCCTTGTTTTATCAGACCAAGGACACATCATTCTGTGCCAGAAATAGACGAGCTTGATATATCTGGTTACAAGCATATGGAAAATCTATTTCTTATATACTCTATAGTATATAAGAAGTATACTATATTTCTTATATACTTACTAGCTGTACCCAGCCACACGTTGCTGTGGCTCAGTCTGGTAAAAGCGTGTGTTGCTTTTATGTCCAACAGATGGTGCCGTTTTTCAAAAAAAGCATGTTTTTACCTGTCATAGGTGTGACATCTATATAATATATGTATTTACAAACACGCGCATATTCGAATGCAACGTTGTGTCAAAATTTCAAAGCAATCAGTGAAGAACTTTCGGAGATTTAAGATTTTGAACAAACAAACATTTACATTTTTATTTATATAGAAGATTACATTTCTGTAATATAATATATTATATACTCACTTCAAAATTTTGATTTAAATATTTGCAGATATACTTTCTGTGGATACAGGAAATAGAGAGAAATAACCTAAATGTGTTCACACGATAACTACCTCATTGGATATGGATTTCATCCCTGGCTTATAGGCTCCAATCCTTAGCTCTCTGAGTCACTTATTATTGTTAACTATCAACAACAACAACAAAACAGCAGAAGATGTGTCAAAGGCAGTTTAATAAAAGCTCTGTCTTGATTCTCTTTGACAGAATCTTAGAAATGAGATCTAGAGCAAAGCACTGGGGAAATCTTTCAGCTACCTGAGGTTCCATATAACACCTCTTTTCCTTGACCCTTTGACTTTTTAACAATATGTGAAAATTTTGCTGACCACCTAATGATCAACATGATGGACAAACTGAAGAGAGAGAGAACTAAGAACTTGTCA
This sequence comes from Protobothrops mucrosquamatus, assembly GCF_001527695.2. Classification (NCBI taxonomy): domain Eukaryota; kingdom Metazoa; phylum Chordata; class Lepidosauria; order Squamata; family Viperidae; genus Protobothrops; species Protobothrops mucrosquamatus. The sequence goes on along the minus strand of NW_015386442.1, from coordinate 1,455,405 downwards.
TTAATCATTATGTGATACTTGAAATTATAAGGGCCAAACTGTTGCCTGACAGAAATGTAAAAAATTAAGAATATTTTCCTCTTTATATTATTTGAAGAGCTTTTTCTTTATAATGCTTGTCTGTTACCTTAGATGATAAATTACCTAGATGATGATAATTTCATATGATGCCACTGAAAAGTGAAATGAAATTAGTCAAGAAGGGTAACTGAAATTGATACCACTCGGCTTTATTCTTGCATTATGACTACCCAAGGTACAAAAGAATCTCCTCTCAAGATATTGAGAGGAAGATGTTAATTGGGGACATTTTTATTATTAAAGAATAGTAATAATAAATTGCTGACTGTGTCACCTGTTAGCAGCTGTTGGTTCACTTGCTAAGTGAGAATGGAAAGGTGTGCTTTATGGATTCACAGTTCTCTCTTTATTGCTGGAGGGCTGTGAATGGATTTGAAGACAGACTATGGAAAGAATGCAGAAGATGCCAGCACATCCAGTGGGTATCTTATATAATAGGTGACATGCTAATTTCCTTCCTGCATAATACATGCTGTGTCCCTGCTAAAATGTATTATCAGCTGAATTAAACTACAACTTATAGCCTCAATTATATTTGTGAACTTAGGGAACAAATAAGTTTAATTGTTTGTTTTTTAAAAAATTGACTTTATTTCTAGATTAATACTCTTCTGAAGTAAGGCACACTGTCTAGATTGTATATTAGGTGTTCTATCACATGATTTCTCAATGCTCAATGCAGTTTCTTAAAAGTCAAGACAAATTAGCTAAATAATTTTAAAAGTCCCCAAGTTATTTCTTTCTGTAAACAGCTCTTTAAATAAGATAAAGTGATTGAAGCAGAATGAATAGTGTCTGACTTTGACCTTTCCTTGGCTCCAATTATTAAGTTTGCAATTTACTTCAAAGCTTATTGTGATTTTTAAGAGAAGTCTTTAAACAGGAAAAGCAAGCTTTCCCTCATCTTCAGCTTCTTGGTCTTGTCAGAGATAGACATCAGAGATAGAATTTATTTCATTTGAAAGGAAAACATTGGTTCATTGTTAATTGAGGATGTGATAAATACTGACTATGCTAGCGGGTGTCTACTGAAAAGCTATAGGAAAAAAATTAGAAAGTAACTTATGGAAGAAGGAAAATATGATTCAGTCTTACAAAATAGAAATTCATTTATAATCGCTATAAAAAAGATTGGAAGCTACTTCTTTATAATCTTTTCTTCTTTCCCTTTTTATTTTTATTTTCCTTTTCTATTTCTATTATTTTTATGATCTTTCTTACTTAGTTACTATTATTTTCTTTTATAATATTTTTATTGTTTTTATCTTGTTAAAATTTCATCAATAAAAATTATATTGTAAAAGAGAGAAACAGTTTTTTGCTGTGGCGGTCCTAGACTTATGAAACAGCATCCCTGAAAATTTGGCTGCCTCCTTCCCTCCTTGGTTTCAAACAATCCTTGAGCATATCGCTGGCATTTTCTATTTTTAAATGTTTTTAGGTAATGATATTGCTTCTTTTTCTTTTATTCTGATACTATATTATTATATGTTGTTTTATTGGATTTTTAAAAATTGTTGTTCACTAGTATCTCTTGCTTGGGCAAGTTAGAAATGAAATAAATAATGATTTTGTCTCTCTGTGCATGCGTTGCCCTTACTTGCCCTGTCAAGTAAGTATAGAATTAGTATATGGTCAGAGTAGGTAAAAGAATTACATTTCTTAGAAGTCCATATTAGTAGAAACTGCACCAAAAAACCCTCAAAGAGTCATTTAAATTGAATAAAAACTTAATTTCATTATATAGCATTGTCTATTTCCTTAAGGATGCAAAATTACAACAGCTGAGAAGTATTAGAGTTATTTTAGCTGATATGTGAGAGCTGAGAAGAAGTCAGACATAAACAGGAGTTATCACTACCTAGTCCTCAAAAATCCCCAACCGTCATATCTTCATTAGGAATGACTACAATAGACTATTGCAGTGACAACCGCATGTGTTAAATAAAAGCAAATGTTATGACTGCAGAAATTTTTATGAGCTCTGGTCTATTGGATCCACATGGAGAAAAGGACAGCATTTATGCCATCATGCTTGCTTTTATTTTCAGTGACACAAACATTTTTACTATTTTTATCATGTGCACTTTTCTTTCTAAGCTCTCAGCTGCTTCCTTAAACTCTGTGACATATTTTCTTATTGTAATTGTATTGATTCTCTGGTTCATTTCCCTTTTTCCCTTGGAATATAATAAACTTCTGCTAAATTTACACAGATCCTTTGACGGCTACATTATCAGTGGTTCTTCAGCAAAAGCATTTCAATGCATTTTTCATTAAGTGAGATGCCTAGGTAATAATCCTGAAAAGTATTAGTTTGTATGGTTAATATGACACACATCCATTTTTTTCACTGCCAATGTGATGTCCATTCTTTTTTTCACAAAAATGAAATGTCAAGTTGCTTTGATTAAGAGACTCAGCATATATAGAATACTGCAGTGTGATTCAGACATTAACTTCAAATGCATTTTCTTTGAAAATATTATTAGGAAGATACCAATATGGTAGTTATTAAGCTTTGTTTAAGACACATAAAGTTCATGAAAAAGGAGAGCACGATTCTGTTGTTATGTTAGGAATCACTTATCCAATGTAAATGGTGGATCATTAGAAATGGCTTGTTACTGCCATTCCTGATGCCTTGCTGAGCTGTTTTATCTGTTCTGGGTTTTGTACTATATAGAAGTGGGGTGGGGAACTTGGTACTCCATGGATACTTCTGACTTCCATTCCAGCAGCTAGCATGCCCAGTGGTTTGTGAGGATTGTAATCTTACCCCCAGAATTGTAATTCTACCCCAGATATTAGCAATCTTATGGATAAACCCATTGAACAAACAAATGTACAGATAAGTTAACTGGAACATTATTATGTTTTAACTGAGATCATAACATATATTTTATACTAAGCATTATAAATAACTAGGACCTAAACATTTTACTCATGTATTGTTAAAATGCTTTGTATAACAGGCATGATGTCAGCAAATTATTCCATTTGTGTGGAAGAAACCTTTGGTATAATTGTCTGATATATAGTTCATAGTTGCGCTCCCTGGATGAAGTATTTCACCGTGCAAAGGCATACTGTTCTACCTGAAGAAAACAAAATGTTTTACCAAAGGGTGATCTGAATTGCTCTGCCAAAGCAGCTTTGATATATTCAGTATATACAGTATAAGCTATTTTGGGACACCAGTTGGTAATACAATCCTGTGGAGCTTCAAATGCTTTGAATAGGCACTTTGCACAATCGCTCACTGAAATAATAATAATAATAATAATAATAATAATAATAATAATAATAATAATAATAATAATAATAATAATAATAATAATAATAATAATAATAGTAATAGACGAGAAAGAACTGGAGAAGATAACAAAATACAAAGACCTACAAATAGAAATAGAAAGACTGTGGCAAAAGCAAGCAAGGGTAGTACCAATAGTAATAGGCGCCTTGGGTGCAATCCCAAAACAACTTGAGCACCACTTGAACACCATTGGCATTGACAAATTCGCCATTAGTCAATTGCAAAAGGCGGCCTTANAGTAGTAGTAGTAGTAGTAGTAGTAGTAGTAGTAGTAGTAGTAGTTGGAAGGGACCTTGGAGATCATCTAGTCCAACCACTTGCTCAGGCAGAAAACCCTATACCATTTTAGACAAATGGCTGTCCAGCCTCTTCTTAAAAACTTCCAGTGTTGGAGCATTCACAGCGTCTGGAGGCAGGTTGTTCCACTGGTTAATTGTTCTAACTGTCAGGAAGTTTCTCCTTTTTGCTTTGGAGAATAGCTTGACTCCCTCTTCTTTGTGGCAGCCCCTGAGATATTGGAACACTGCTATCATGTCACCCCTCATCCTTCTCTTCATTAGACTAAACATTCCCAATTCCAGCAACTGTTCCTTATATGTTTTAGCCTCCAGTCCCCTGATCATCTTTGTTGCTCTTTCTGCACTCTTTCTAGAGTCTCAACATCTTTTTTACATCATGGTGATCAAAACTGGATGCTGTATTTCAAGGCATTCTAAAGTATACTGCTCACAAAAATAAAGGGAATGCAAACCCCTTCAGTTCCATGGTAAAATGTTCCCTTTATTTTTTTGAGCAGTATAGTATGGACACTTCATGTGATCTTGATTCTATCCCTCTGTTAATTCAGCCTAACACTGTGTTGGCTTTTTTGGCAGCTGCAGCACACTGCTGGCTCATATTTAAGTGATTGTCCACTAGGACTCCAAGATCCCTCTCACAGTTGCTACTATTGAACGAGGTACCACAATACCTGTGCATTTGGTTTTTCTTGCCTAAATATAGAATCTTACTTTTTTCACCATTGAATTTAATGTTCAAGTCTATCAAGATCCTTCTGTATCTTAAGCCTATCTTCTGGAGTGTTGGCTATTCCTGCCAGCTTAGTGTCATCTGCAAATTTGATGAGTTTCCCATCTATCCCCTCATCCAAATCATTGATAAAGATGTTGAAGAGCACTGAGCCCAGAACAGAGCCCTGGGGCATCCCACTACACACTTCCCTCCATTTAGATGCAGGACTGCATGCTGAGTATGACCGGTCAACCAGCTACAAATCCATCTGGTGGTGATGCTGTCTAACCCTCATTTTTCTATCTTATCAAGTAGTAGGCTGTGATATACTTTATCAAATGCCTTACTGAAGTCCAAGTAAATTATATCCACAGCATTCCTCTGGTCCACTAATTGTGTCTCTTGGTTAAAGAATGCAATAAGTTTTGTCTGGCATGATCTGTTTTTGACAAAGCCATTTTGGCTTTTGGTAATGACTTTGTTTGCCTCTAGGTGTTCGCTGATTTGTTGCTTATCTTTTCCAAGATCTTCCCAGATATTGAGGTCAGGCTGATAGGTCCTTTTTTGAAGATGGGAACTACATTCGCTCTTTTCCAGTCCTCTGGTAATTCCCCAGTGCTCCAGGATCTTTGAAAGATATAGTTCAGTGGTTCTCAGATCACATCTGCCAGGTCCATCTGGTCGTGGTGATTTGAACTCATCTAGAGTTTCTTGCCTATCTTAACTTGTGTTTCTAATCTGTTTTTATGGTACTGTTTTTGATAGGTTGGTCTGTTTTTTCCCTTTGTGTAAATATGGATGCAAAAAACAAGTTGAGTAGTTCTGCTTTCTCCCTGTTGCTTCTTACCTTCTTGCCACTTTCTCCCACTAATGGAACAATCATTTCCTTAACTTTTTTCTTGTTTTTTACATGTTAAAATAAGCTTTTTTGTTATTTTTTACTTTTGTTGCAAGCCTTAGTTCATTTTGAGCCTTAGCTTTCCTCACTCCATCTTTGTAGGCTCAGGCTATTTGCTGATATTCTGCCTTAGTTATGTGCCCCTCTTTCCACTTTTTATACTTGTCCTTTTTGTCTTTCAATTTATCAGAGAGTTATTTATGCAGCCATGCTGGTTTCTTTTGAGAGCTGTTATTTTTCCTCTTTGTTGGTATTGTGCTAGACTGGGCTTTTATTATCTCATTTTTCAAAATTTCCCAAGCTTCTTGAGTTGTTTCCCCCTTGAGGATTCTCATCCATGGAATCTTTCCCAAGCTCTCTCTAAGTTTGTTGAGATTAGTTCTCTTAAAGTCCAAGACTCTAGTTTGACTGTGTTCTATTGCTTGTGCTTGCAAAATGTTGAATTCCAATATTGCATGGTCACTCTCCCCCCAAAGTTCCTGTGGTTTCAACATCTTCTATCATTTCATCTCTGTTAGTGAGAATTAAGTCCAATATATCTGATCCCCTAGTTCCCTTCTCTATGTTTTGGGAGACAAAGTTGTCTGTAGGTTTGTCAGGAATCTGTTTGATCTTCCACTTGGTGCAGAGTTTGTCTCCCAGTTGATGTCAGGGTAATTAAAGTCCCCCATTACTATTGTGATGTGCTTCCTACATACTTTAGTTAACTGACTGGCAAAACGTTCATCTATTACGTCTGTTTGGTTGGGTGGCGTGTGGCAATATAATTTTCCCACTTTTATATTGACCCAAATGCATTCAAGTTTAAATGAAGTTTACTTGTAAAGTTCTGCTCAGTTCTCATATAGATAACATCATGAAATATGATCTCTCTCTTTGTATTAAGTTTGCCTGTCTGCATTTATATCTTCTTTTAAGCCAGCTCAATCACTAGGTGGCTTACAGAGAATATATTAGTGGATTGGAGTAACACTTTCATGCATAGTTGAAATTAGAAGAAATTCATCTGTATAATTCTATCATTAAAGTGAAATATCAATGAGAAAACTGATTCAAATATGGATAATTGTGCACAATTGTGGAAAACACAAGAAATATGGCATTGTAAAACATAAGAAAGGGCTCTATAAACAAGGAAAATAATAAAGAGGACCAAAAGAACTTGTGAAACCCTATTTTTGTACTGCTGGTGGATAACCTGGACTATTTTTATCAACATTGCTAATTTTGTGCATTGTTTCAGAAATAAGCAATATTATTCTTGTGGACCCTAGTATCGTCCTGCGTCCAAGGTGGTTTTAAGTATTTTCTTTTAAAAAATAGGGAAGTTAACAGGCTACAAAGAGTTGGCCACTAACTTTCTCCTTACTGACAAGAGTGCCCCTATGCCTACAGAGGACCCATTCTTAGAAAATAATGTTTTATGTGGAACTTTGCTTGATTGTCCAGAAAAGACTAAAATGGTACACATGAGTTTTGGTCCTCAGAGCCATGTTCTGTTTAACAGAGGTTTGTAATTACTCTTGTCCATCATGATGATCATTTTACAAATAAGCAAGCCTCAGGACAGTTATTTTTGTGATAGTTTCCACCAAATATTGTTGAAATTCCAAATGTGATCACCAACCCAAAGAAATTTGTTCATTTTTCTTCAAAATAGTTATACATTTTGTTTTATTTTTACAAATTGTTTAAGATGAATATTTTACATATTTTAGATACATATTTCCAATACTATGACTTTAGTTAAATTTATATCATCAACATTTTAACTTCATTCTGCATCATTTTCCTGTTTTTAAAAAATACATCTCTAGCTTTTAAAAGTAGATTTGTATTGTTAGTGAACCCAAACTATTGTTTATTTGTTAATAGCTGTTCTATTAACAATTGCTGTTTTAGAGCAAATCTAAAAATATGATGGATCTGATGGATCATTCTTAATTATGGAATATGAGAGCTTTAATAAGAGCTCACAAAAATCTTTACCTCCACAATGTTGAAGTGACTAAGTAGACATAGTTAATAAGTATGTATATTCATCTGAGATAAAGCATGCTAGAAAGATTGAGGCATTGTTACGCCTACATCTCTGAAAATAATTTCTAGTCTGTCAGTACCTGATGGATTAAAAGGATTTCTAAGAGAATAGTTATTTTCTCTGTCAAACATGAAACAGAAGTATATAAGAGTGCCACCCTTTTCTTCAAGTCACTGTGTAAACAATAACCTTTGACTTTATTGACTAAGCTCTGAAAATGTTTTTACACTTACAAAATGAAGGATCTTCTCTATAGTTTAGCAGGCTAATATCCTAAAAAGTTGCTTTCATGGGGATGGGGTATCTGCATATATCCATCTGTGTCAATGCCATATCCACTAAGATGTATAGATATAGGGCTACTGCTTCATGTTATTCTGTAGAAAATGTACATACTTTTTCAGCTTTGAGTAACTGCTACAGAAGCTGGTTTTGTTTAACTTTTCAGGCATTTCACTTCACTGGGGACAAAAAAAGACATGATATGGCTGCGTATGGAAACAAATATTGAATCAGACAGATATTGCTTCCAGAAAAAAATGAGGCTGCTTTAATGATTTGAAAAGAGATACTTCATAGGTTGTGCAACATTGAAGAACATTTTTTTATCAGTATTGTTACAATGTTGATGGGGGACATAAAAGGAGCCTCCTTAAAGATTGCATTATTTTTGGTAATGAGGCATCCCCTGGGCAATGGTGTTGTCACCTGCAAATCCTTTCAACCCTTTGGTTAGCTTTGTAGGCACTTCTGTCACAAATACAGATATAATATTGTTGATCAATTAAAAATTGTATAAAATGTTCTGTCCAAAAGATCACATTCTTCACTTACATACCAGTACCATGTATTTCTTGCCATTCAGTAGTCCCTTTTAAAGAATGGAGGAAAAGAACAGAAGAGAGAAGAAGAAGATGGAATTTCCTCATATAGTTTCCAAGGAAGCACTAAAGATACCACCCTGAAATTTGTGTGGTTCTTGCTTCCTTCACCTTGCAGTGCTGCAGGAGCTTGACCTCAATTTGGGAACTATAAGTGGAATCTCCAGTCTCATTTATTGTGAGTTAATTAAAGTGGAGTTTCTCTGAATGATTTGAAATGCTTCTTTCCTGGTTCCTTGCTACCTGAGCTAAATTGTCATTTATAATAAGCTGCTAGTTGGTCTGCCTTCCATCTCTTGACAGTTTACACCTACTCCCTTTCCATTTGTTTCCCTATGGTCTCTCACAATGAGTCTCAGAGTAAAGCTGCCACCTTATTCATAATTCATAATAGACATTCTCCTACCTGTTGGAGACATTTCTTAAAAAAGTACACTTTAAGCAGCCAAATATTAAGTCCAAGTAATGCAGACATGATTCCATCATCCACCTTTAAGTTTTTAATCAATGCACCAGCTTCAATAGAATGAAAAGTGAAAATGATTTAACATAATAGATAATGATAGACATACTTTAGATTAACTTTTAAAAATTCACTGGAAAGGAGATGGTATGTCCATTTACTGAATAGTGACATCCACCTGATTGTGTGTTAATAATTGGTCTTTCCCTTTTGATAAATTTGATGAATAGTTTATGAAATAATGCTACTATATTCTTTGGTTTATAAATAAATTTATAATGGAAAAGGTGTCACATCCTGAAATATAGCTGTCTCCAACACTTGGCCTTAATCAACAATGTATTAATTAGCAGTATAGAGACAAAACACCTCAGGAAGACAAATTATTCCTATTCTCCCCTCTTCCACTAGATTCATCCCTTCAGGTTTTTCAGGATGAATTCTGAACTGTTTTCCTATAAAGTAAATATTCACTGGGAAAACAATGGCATATGATAACTGAAATGCATTCTAATAATGAATATTTAAGATACTGCAGAAAAGGATGGACTCTAGTAGGAATTCATTGCTGGAAAAACCAGCTGGTCTGAGAAAAAATCATCTTGCAAAAACAACTTTTCTATATTGTTGCTTTTCATTTCAGTTTTCAATTGAACATTGACTATTATGTGCTTTAGATCTTTTAGGCCACTCAAGCAAGTTGGCTTTTCTATAACTCTGAATGATTCTCTGAAACATAATAACATAGAGGGGGTCATTGAAATAGAAAAACACCCCCACAACATGAATAAATGTGACAATACCTCCCACCTACCAGACATCTGGAAACTAGCCCTAATCAACAAACGAGTCCTAGCCACGAAAACTGACACCGGACCCAGAACAACACAGTACACTACCACCATTCACCCTCACCAGACCCAAACCCAAACCCAAACCCATCCCTCAGACGAAATGCAACTACCATCCAGAAGCCAAACCATGATGACATCACCAGCTGCTGCACCTCCCTCCGACCCCCACACAAAGCAAATGGACACACACCATGAACACAGAGCTAGACCGCAAACTCGGAGACAAACCAAAGCCTGGTATGCTACATCACAGCCTTCTGCTCTGGACACCACATCACAGAACTCAGAGGGTTACAATGCTAAAGCTCAGGATGTTACAACACAGCCAACCACCCAGGATGTTGCAACACAAAACTCAGGATATCACTACACTAGATCTCAGGATGTAATCACACAACCCATTACCCAGGTCGTTATAACACAAAAGACTAATGGGCACACAGCCAGCACCTCAACTACTCAGGATGTTACGAAACAGCTGAACAATCCACAAACAA
>NW_015386442.1:1417161-1445260 GCF_001527695.2 Protobothrops mucrosquamatus | reverse complement strand
ACACCCCACCAATATTTATAGAGAGACGGCAGCTCCGATCACACTTTGCTCGCACAAGCATGAAGCCGAAGACCCCAGCCTGAAGATGACGAGTGGGACCTCATCGAAATGTTGCCAAGATACGCTCAATCTTACACGGGAAAAGACCTGAATATGCCAAGACCTGCATACAGCAGTCCATGGGAAACTCCCATCATCACGCCACTTAAGGCCAACGGGGAAGTCTGCATTTGTGCTGACTATAAATGCACGTTAAACAAAGCTCTCCAGCAGCACTCCTATCCGGTGCCTGTAGTCAGCCATAGTCTGGCGTCTCTACAGGGAGGTTGCATTTTCACCAAATTAGATTTGGCTCAGGCCTATCAGCAGCTGCCGGTGGACGACGCCATGGCAGAGGCCCAAACCATTGTGACTCACCGGGGAGCCTTCAAAGTATGAAGGCTACAGTTCAGGATGAATGTAGCCCCTGGCATCTTCCAGAGCATGATGGAACGCATGCTCCACAACATTCCAGGTGTATGCCATATTTCAATGATATCCTCATAGCTGGGGAATCAGTCAAAAACCTGTCTGGCAGGCTCCGGGCCATTTTGCGGCATTTCCGCGAAGTGGGGCTAAAGCTCAAACAAGAGAAATGCAAAATTGGAGTCACTTCCACAGAATTCCTGGGGTTTCGTATAGATGTCGAAGGCATCCATCCTGCTGAATCCAAGCTCAAAGTGATTCAGCAGGCACCCAGTCCCAAAACAAAGGGAGAGCTTCAAGCCTTCCTGGGACTCCTTAATTTCTACTATGCTTTCCTCCCCCACAAGGCCGCAGTGGCAGAGCCGTTACACCAGCTCTTGGACAGACAGGCCCCATGGAAGTGAACAAGTGTCCACGAGAGGAGTTTTGCTGTGGTTAAAGCATTGTTGTCCTCTAATGCGGTGTTGGCTCATTTTAATGAGCAGTTACGGGATCGGTGCTGTCTTAAGTCACTTCAGTGCTGATGGGACACAAGTCCCTATAACTCTTTCTGCTGCAGAACGCAATTACATGCAAATAGATAGGGAGGCATTGACCATTGTGGCTGGCATCAAGAAGTTTCATGACTTTTTGTATGGCCGCCATTTCATGGTCTTCACTGACCACAAGCCACTTCTGGGGTTGTTCACTTCGAACAAACAGACATCCCAAATCATCTCCCCTAGAATGTTGAGGTGGTCAATATTTCTATCTGCTTATGACTATTGCCTGGTTCACAAACCAGGTAGAGAAATGGGCCATGCAGACAGCCTTAGTAGGCTGCCCTTACGGCAATTAGAGCCAGATCCTACACCAGCCAACCACATCCTGTCTATCCAGGATTTGCTGAAGTCTCCGCTCAATGTAGGGGATGTTGCTGCAGAAACAGCTACTGACAACACGTTAACTCATGTGTTGAACTGGGTGCTCACAGGTTGGCCTGACATGTGTCCTGGCACTAACTTCCAGAGTTTCTGGAAAAGGAAGCATGAGTTATCCACCTTTAAGGGTTGTATCTTGTGGGGAAGCAGGGTAGTGATCCAGACCTCACTGAGGACTAGAGTCCTTGATTCTCTGCATGAGGGACATCCGGGCATAGTCCAGATGAAGGCGCTCATGCGTAGCTACCTCTGGTGGCCTGAACTCGATAAAGACATTGAGGCCCAGGTCCACAGGTGTCACATTTGCCAGCAGTCCCGGCCAGAAATGCCACAGGCTCCTGTACATAGATGGGAGACCACAGAAGCCCCTTGGTTGAGAATTCACATCGACTTCACTGGCCCCTTTCAGGGGCAACTCTTCCCCATTGTTGTGGACAATCACTCTAAGTGGCTGGAGGTCATTCCAGAGTCCACTACGATGACTGCCAGGACCATCCAGGTTTTGAGGGGCAACTTTGCAATGCATGGGCTCCTAGATGTCATCGTTTCTGACAACGGAGCTCAATTTACTTCCTTGGAGTTTCTGAAGGCAAATATGATTTGCCCTCCTTTCTGAGGGCAAATATGATTAGGCATGCCACATCAACTCCATTTCACCTGGCTTCTAATGGCCAAGCAGAATGCATGGTTCACACAACAAAGGAATCCTTGAAAAGGATAACCGATGGAAACTGGCATCACAGGTTGCAGATTTCCTCCTCTGCCAATGCACAATGCCTTGCATGACTACGGGCAAGAGCCCAGCTGAGCTTCGATGGGGTCGCTGTCTGATCACAAAGCTTGATCGCTTACACCCTGACAGGGTTGCATCGCAGGTGCCACAGCCTAAGGCACCGAGGCAATTGCAAGTGGGTGATCCGGTTTGGGCATGCAACTATGGACCAGGGGCACTGTGGGTGGTAGCAGTGGTTTGCAAGGTGTCAGGGCCGCTCTCATATGAAGTGGCCCTGGAAGATGGTCGTGTGCTCTGCAGGCATATTGACCAGCTGTGTTGGAGGCTGCCACGCCACTCTTCCACTCATGACTCTGCTCTCAGGGGGGGAGGAGGATCACGATCGTGATCGTGAATCTGAGTCTCTCAGCGAAGGTGGAACAATGTGATTGCCGAATGGGGCTGCTCCTAACTCAGGCACTGCGCCCATGGGACATTGCTCTCAATCGGGTTTTCATACCGTTACTACCTCAGGCACTGTACCAACAGGACATTGCTCTCAATCGGCGCCAATGGGACATTGCTCTCAATCGGCTTTTCACACTGATCTGGTGGATTCTTCTCCACCGCGGAACTCTGGCTCGGGCCTACCGGAACAGGCCAGCCATAGGGAACTGGACAAAGGTTTGGGTCTACCAGAAGAGGCTAGCCTTCATGAACCGGTTTCACCCATATCGAATGGGTCACACAGCCCCGGTCTGCTGAGCCTGGCAGGCGAGCTTGCAGATCAGGAGCTAGCAGCAGCTCCAAGACATTCAGAGCGGGCCAAAGGCCCACCGAAGTTTTTAAAGGACTATGTGAGGTTTCTGTCTTTGCAAACTTAAAATGCTTATGTATTTTTATTGCAAACTGAAATGCTTATGTATGTTCCTTTGAAATTGAAATACCTATATACTAAAATGCTATGTAGGTCTGTGAAATGGGAATGTTTTATATGTTCCTTGCAACGGGGTTGTTTTGATATTATTATTTCTGACAAGTGTGATGACAAACTTGTGTATCACTGAGTGTCATTGTGCTTTTGAATGTGTATAATATTGAACAACAAGAAATATTGTGTATGTGTTAAAGAACCAGGAGGGGAGGGGTGTAATGTACTGAGCTTAATTATGGAACAGGTGCAGGGAGCTGCACTAGAACCGTTAGCAGACCACATGGCCTACTAGCCAGACTTGCTGTCTACAAGGCTGATTAGTATGCATTTGAGCGGGAGAATACGGTGCATTCATTGGCTGACACCACCCCAAGATGAATGTATAAATAGGGGTGGAGCCATCTTTGTTTGAGTTCTGTTTTGTCTTCAATAAAGAAGTACCTGTTTAATACTCCTGCCTCTTCAATGCTGAACCCAGCAGAAAACAGAACAATATCCATTGATTGAAAAAGCTTAAGATGTACCAATAACAAAATCTGTATTATTCTCTTCTTTCCTTTCTTTTTTCTTAATTTGTATTTGTTAGTTCCTTCAGCATGGGGTAATTTTTTGCAGCATTATCTTAAAATAGGGAGATAGAAACAAAATAGATAGAATCTGCTAAACTCCAGCTTCTTCACTGGTAAACAAAAAAATCAGAACTGATGTAATTTTACAGTGTTGCTTTTTTCTTGTCTTTTCTTTCTCCTAAGAAACTGTCACTAAATTATAATCTTCTTCCAGCAGCTGCTTTGCCTTTTATAAAATTTCAAAGATGGAAATAAAGCTTTCAAACTGAGTGGCATTGCAGCTGTAGCGAGAACAAAGGACTACAGATCTCATAAGTGGGTGATTTCCCTAAAATTGATCGAAGAGAGAGAGGGATCACAAGGACATAAATGCAAAGCAAGCAGAATAGCTTCTGACTCATATATTGTGTCATCAAACATTCAAATAAATTGTTTTGAAAGGAGAAAATCAGAAATTCTTCATCTGGTAGGGCAGGGGGTAGGCATGAGGAATTCCTTGCTTTCATGCTTTTGAAATATGTATCCTTGCCATGTTGCTTCAATTGAGAGATTCAAAGTTATTTCAACCTTGAGTAGGTTAAAATCTTAGTTGCTATATACATTACATAAAATAAAAGAGACAAAACAAATATTGCAGTGATAATAGCTACATAGGAACATAAGAAATTCCTTTATCAAGTTTATTTGTTCACTAAGCCCAATGTGATTACAGCTATTACAGTTTCTACTATTTCCAGTAAATATAGCCAAGTATAGATAAAGAATATCAAGTTGGGGGGGGGAGGGGAAATCCCTCCACTCTGATTGTTCAGACAAATGCATCTGCAGCTGCCTTGTTGTTGTTATTTCACTTTCATGCCAAGATACATCTGTAGGGTCTGCTCCAGTGGTGGGATTCAAATATGTGAACAACTGGTTCTCTGTGTGGATGCTGCTTCTGGAAGTCCATTCTGGGCCTGGGCAACAAAAAATTAGCTACCGGTTCTGCCGAAGTGATGCGAACCGGCTAAATCCTACCACTGGGATTTACACTCCATGTAAAACCTATTTCAGCTTCACTTTAAATTTGTGCAGTCTCCAACTAGTTACAATGAGTGGAAATATATTTAGACTTTGCTGATCCAGTTAGCAAGGTCTGAAATTGAAGAAACACAGATTGCAGCTCTAGGTTTTGAGAAACAGGGCAAGTCTAGAAAATCATTTTGTCCTTACACTTGAGATCTCATGAGTTCACCAAAAAATATCTTCTGTTATTAAAAAGCATTGGATGCAAACAATGACATTCAACATTTGAAAAAGATTCATCACGAACAATAATCATTAAATCAAATGAAATAAACAGGAAAGGTTAATGAGATTTATTTATCTATCATTTTTTCTACAAGTTTTTCCTTTTCCAACATAAAAATAAATTGTATTCACATTGATGTTTCTAAATAATACTGGAACTATTAACAACAAAGAGTTGTTGAGAGTTGGGCCACATACAATTCTCATAAATTATTAATTAATTTATTCTGATCCAGCAGGGTGTAATAGACTGTAAAAGTGACCTTGAAAAACAGGAAAAAGAGCTGAAAACAAAGCCAATGGTCAACAAAAGAAATCTGAATCTGAGGAACAAATGCAATTTGAGAAAGGGCCTCAGGTTTGATCCTTCCTGGTTCTGTTATAGATAAAGGAGGGAAACTGGGAAGCATATTCAGACTTGTGAGGTTGATGTCATCCCTTGGAGGTAGACGAGACTAGCAAACCAAAGTTATGAATGCCAATATTACTTTTATTATATGGTTACAAGAAGACAATCTTGTAAGTCTGAATATGCTACTCCCTTCTCCCACTTTATCTAAAGAAGACCAGGCAGATTCTGTCCCTCCAGATTACTCTTACAAGCTATTATATCAAGCTTGTCTCACTCTTCTTCTGTTTTGTCCTTGTGATCACTAATTGACCATTAGTGAAATTTTCCAGAATTGCAATTATGTCTATAATTGAACCATTTTGTAAAATATTTCAAAAACACATATTGCTTGTTATGTCAAAACTTGCCAAAAGCATTCTTATAGATTTCATATCATTCCAAAAATTACTAGAAGAAAATCGTGTCACTAGAGTCAGTATTATAATACTTCATTCTAAAAGCAAACAAAACTTCCACTGGACACTATTCATGATTTAGTGTATTTGTAAAGCCAAAAGATTTTTGTTTCAGTTCTTAAATGCCTGCATAGTGCCCTTGGCCAAGTAAGTAAGACGTCTTCTTCCACAATGAGCAGGGTTAGATGATGTTGAAAAACGATCTGTCAATAGTATGAGCAGGAAGGATTTGAGAAAGCTTTATCATGGAAGGCAGAATAAAGATTTATGGTAGGCTCAATTTGAATCAGTCAGTATCAAAACTAGCTCAGACAAATGACACTAACTAAATAGAACTACTTAACAGAATCTGTATTAATAATAAGGATGAATATTGATGCTGAACTATACGTTCTGGTGGTAAAACTCTGGCTAATTCAATTTTTCTTTTCTAACACTATGAAAGTGATTTTTCCAACATTCGATATTCAAAGGTGAATGGCTTCCAAACATGGAGTGTCTGCTTAATTAACATAAGTAATAATTTATGATAAGGGTATAATTTGGGAAAATGTGCTGTTTAATTCAAAATGTGAAGTACACTTTTATATGTTGCAACAGTTCTACAATTGATCCCAATACACTTGCTACCTTCTGTCAAGTGGGAACATTTAAAAATTATGGATTGCTAGCAAGACTTTCTTATTTCATATATAAAGTTATAGGGAAATAATATAGATTTATTATAATATTCAGTGCATTCAGAAAGTATTCAGACCCCTTCACTTTCATCGATTTTGTTATGCTGCAGCCTGATTCTACAGTTGTTGAAATTCATTTTTCTCATTAATCTATAGTTAATACCCCAGAGTATTAGAAATGTCTGTAAATGTATTAAAAAGAAAAAATTGAAATAATGGCATAAGTATTCAGATCCTTCACTCAGTACTATGTTGAAGCACCTTTGGCAGTAATTACAGCCTTGAGTCTTTTGGGGTATAATGCAACAAGCTTTGCACACCTGGATTGGGGAATTTTCGGCCATTTTTCCTTGCAAATCCTCTCAAGCTCAGTCAGGTTGGATAGCAACTGTCAGAGGACAGCCATTTTCAGGTCCTTCCAGAGGGTTCAATAGGGTTTAAGTCAGGGCTCTGGCTGGGCCACTCTAGGACATTCAGAGTTGTCCATAAGCCACTCCTGTGTTGTCTTGGCTATATGTGTAGGATTGTTGTCATGTTCGAAAATGAACCTTCAGCCCAGTCTGAGGTTCTGAGTGCTGTGGAACAGGTTTTCATTAAGGATATCCCTGTACTTTGCTCCATTCAGGTTTCCCTTAACCCTGACCAGTCTCCCAGTTCCTGCTGCTGCAAAACACCCCAAAAGGATGATGCTGCCACCACCAATACTTCATGGTTGGGATGATATTGGGCAGGTGATAACCAATGTCTGGTTTCCTCCAGACATAATGTTTAGAATTGAGGCCAAATAGTTCAATCTTGGTTTCATCAGACCAGAGAGTCTTGTTCCTCACAGTCTGAGAGTCCTTCAGATGCTTTTTTGCAAACTCCAAGTGCGCTTTCATGTGTTTTGCACTGAGGAGAGGCTTCCATCTAGCCACTCTGCCATAAAGCCCAGATTGGTGGAGGGCAGCAGTGATGGTTGTCCTTCTGGAACTCTGTCCCATCTCCACCAAGGATCTCTGGAGCTCAGTCAGTGACCATCAGGTTCTTGATCACCTCTCTTACTAAGGCCCTTCTCCCCTGATTGCTCAGTTTGACCGGGCGACCAGCTCTTGGAAAAGTCTTACTTGTGCTAAACTTCTTCCATTAAAGAATTATGGAAGCCACTGTGCTCTTAGGAACCTTCAGCAGAAATTTTATTGTAGCCTTCCCCAGATCTGTGCCTTGCAAAAATCCTGTCTCTGAGCTCTACAGGCAGTTCCTTTGACCTCATGGCTTTTGCTCTGCTATAGTATGCATTGTCAGCTTTTAGGCCTTATATAGAGAGGTGAGTATTTTTTCCAATCATATCCAATCAATTTAATTTACCACAGGTTGAATCCAATTAAGGTGTAGAAAAAATGTCAGCAATGATTAAGAGAAATGGGAGGCACCTGAGCTAAATTTCAAGTGTTTTTGTAAAGGGTCTGAATACTTATACTTACAAGGTGAAATTTCAGTTTTTTATTTTTAATAAATTTACAGACATTTCTAAAATTCTGTTTCCACTTTGACATTATGGGATACTGAGTGTTGATTAACGAGAAAAAAATGAATTTCAACAACTGTAGAATCAGGCTGCAGCATAACAAAATTGACAAAAGTAAAGGGGGTTTGAATACTTTCTGAATGGACTGTATGTGTGTGTATTATATTATATATATTATACATATATTATATAAAGTATATAATATTATATAACCAGATATGGTACATTCACCTGAATGCTTTCTGTGATGAATCTGTGATGAAAATAAGTTAGAATATTTGTTTTTTACTCCCATTCTGTAACTCTTTGTTTTAGACTCTATAATGAAATACATAAATCCCTAAATAAGGGAAGCTATACATTTATAATACTGGAGGCCAAAGCAAATATTAATTATGCTGAATGACATTTCCTCCTCTCCCAGGTCAATCATTTCATTCAGTTTATAAAAATATCCATATACTTATAAGGTAAAACTAGAAGAACTGGAAAACTAACTTTCCAAATGAATGCATTTATTATTTCCTCATTTTGTAGAGGCTAAGTGATTTCATATTATTGCTCTACAAGTTGATTATAACAATTCAGTTTTAGAACTGTTTCTATATTAGTTTTATTCAGTGATTTTTTTCTAAAAAAAAAAAAAAAAAGTGCCGGAACTCACACACATCATACAACCCGCCTTGCCTACCCTATAAGGTTCCATCCAAAAAAGGTGCCGGAACTCCGTTCTGGGTGTTCTATGAGAAAAAAAGCCCTGGCTTTACTTATTAATCATTTAACATATTATACATAGACAAGACAGTTAGCTTTTTCCTCTAAAGGGAAACATCAAAGAATTAAAAATAAGAGTAATATTTATAATATTAACAGCCAATATTCTAAAGCAGAGTACCATAACAAAAATAACAGAACCAAAGTAATGTTCAGAGGATACCAATTATATAATAAAATCATCAAATTTATTTTAAGAAATAAATCAGCAATTTCAAGCAAAAATACTATTGATTTCAGTAACCTAAAAATATTAAAGTTATCTCCAAACAATATCAATATATGAAAGCCATGAAAATTCAGTTGCATGTATCATCTTTTCCTCATTACAAGTACTTCAGTCAGCTGAAACTAAGTTATAAAAGTAAATATATTGTGTAGAGATAGAGGTCATGTAGAGGCCGTGTGCAGCACACTGCCGTGGCTCAAATACCTACATAATCTCACCTACATGATCTCACCAAGTTCACACCACCAGGATATTGCAGAACACTGCCCCTGGCTGGTATATTCTTAAGGATTGGCAAGGAGAATCCACCAATAAAAATGCTGTTGCTATTTTATCTTATGCTGCTTGGAAAAACTGTATAAAAGCAATAAACACTGCAAAGGCAATCAGATATCTTTGCACCTGCAATGACTGGTCTCTGATTCCATCAATATTGTATACTGTATAACAACCAATTCAACTCTTCAGTCTCCCCCAACTTCCCACAAAATCCAGGTCTTAACTAATCTTCTACATAGCAAATGTGAGGGTCTATATCTTATTTCTATGAGTAAGTGAAATCATTCAACCCCATCAACCTTAACTGATCAACCATCAAGCTCAAGGGAAGGATGCAGATGTAAGAATAGAATGACAGAATCATTAGTGGCTCATCCCTTTACCCTAGCTGCAGTAATTCAGTGTTTCACACTGAAACAGTTACACAAGTAATAAAAAAAAATCCCTTCTTTCCAAAACAATTAAAACTAGGTTAGTGATCAGCCTTGCCTGTCTTACTCTCATGAACACTAAATCAGGAATTTTTAATTGAGGTTTGCAGAACAAGCCAATGTGACAGGTTCATATAATGCATGGACTACGCCATAATTATTGGATTCACAATACCAAGCCAAAAACAACCAACCAGAATAGGCATGGCATAATTAATGATCCAGCCCACAATCTATCTGTTATCTTTATCATGTCCCATTGTCCAACAATGTTCAGTTAATATTGCTTAATCCTATTCATGAAGTTGCCTTTCCTTTCATCTACAGCAGGGGTATCAAACTCGCACCGTCACATGATGTGTCGAGATGTTTCACGACTTTTTTGCCATTGCCGGCAATGGGGTGTTTGCGGTTTCACTATGATGCATCTGGCCCACGGGCCGGCAGTTTGACACCCCTGATCTACAGTATATGCTGTTTATTCAAAGTAGTCATTAATATTATAATCTGCAAATGCTATGCATTTTTTCTAAATTATCTCAATATGCATGTTGACTTAGTAAAAATGTATGACATAACTGAACAAGTGGCTGAGACTTCAGATGATAATTTCTGATAGTCCTTATGGTGTTACACTTTTATATGGAGCAACTTCCCACACTTAATATGAGTCATGACATGTTACATATGCATGTAATGAATCAACCATTTATTTGCAATATCAATAGAGCTGCAACTATATTACAGCAGAAAGGAGAAAGCAAGATACCTGGAAAAAAGGCTGGAAAGCCAAAGAATGAAGTGTCTATGAGTGGATCAAGGCTGACTGTTTATAATCAGATTGAGCAGAGTGGCTCACGTAAAAGGAGCTATATTGATTATGAAGATATTTGTGGGGTGAACAGTGAGTAAGGCTTTCACTTGCAGTACGTCAGTAGTGTTGACACTTGGAGATAATTTAGAAAACAGTACATAAAATAAATTGTACTTTATGACCTAACCAAGAAAGATCATATAACAAAAAAAGAACAATGGCAGGTAAATTTGTTTAATAAAAACATAAATATCAGTGGACTCATCTTCCCATTCTTCTATAGATGCCCATAAATATACAAGTCCGGCATGCCTCATTTATTTGTTTGTTTGTTTGTATCCCACCTTTCTTACTCTTTATAAATAACTCAAGGCAATGAGCATATTTAATACTCCTTCTTTCTCCTATTTTCCACACAAGAACAACCCTAGGAGAGAGAGAGTGACTGGCCAAGTCACCCATATAGCTTTCATGTCTAAGCCAGGAGCAGAACTTACAGTGTTCTGGTTTCTAGTAAATTTATACAATTGTATCATTACCAGGGACCATAACATACAGTATAACCAAAGAGTTTATTTAAAAAAAGCTTGGACATCTCACAACAGGGAGCAAATATTCCATCAACTCCCCACTACAATGCCTCCAGAAAATCAAATATCTAAAAACAGAAGATGAAATTATGGTTTCATTTGATGTCACCACACTCTTTACATCCATAGACCCAGAACTAATGAAAGACCTGACCTAACCAAATAACTAAGATTGAAATATCCAGAATCATAGATTTCATCAACCTCTGCTTCACTACCTACTTTCAGGTTAATGGACAAATATATCAGCAAATCAGAGGAACATCATGGGATCACCACTCTCAAGATTCATAGCAGAAACTGTAATACAGCATTTAGAAACTATGGCACTTTCACAGATAGAATGAAAATTAAGGATCCAGTATGTAGACAAAAAAGGAGCAACTAAAGGAAACACATGAAACGATCAACATCTTCAAAGGAATAAAATTGTCAAGGGGGGAAGAAAACAACAGTCTATTCTTAGATATTCTCATCAGAAGGACTGATGGTAAATTAGCAACACAAATCTATTAAAAATGATCCATCCTTCCACAAAAAAGCTGTTTATTGCATTATTCAGATGCATACGGATCCAGTACAGCAATCCAGAATTTGAGAAAGGAAACAGACCACCTTTACAACTTCTTCCCAAAAAATGGATACCCATGAAACTTTATTTTTTTAAAAAATACCAACCATTCAACCCACTTCAACATGACCAACACAAGCTTTGAAAACTTTAACACTGCTATGCATCAGAAACATCTTTAAAATAACCAACAAACTATTACAACCACATGGCATCACCCCAGCACACAAACCAAAAAAAGCCCTCCAAAACTTCATTTGGAGACCAAAAGCCCAAGAAAAAGAAGAAAACCCAGTTTTCTACAACATACAGTGTAAGGACTGTAACAACTACTATGCAGGATCAACAGGCAGAAGTCTAGCAGAGTGCCTCCATAAATACCAGCTAGCAGTTAGAAGACATAAAGAAAACTTTTTAATATCACAACACTTGAACAGACTCAACCATAGTTTCAACTTCGAAACTGTGAGCATCCTACACTAAACTAAATGCAAAAATGCTAGAGAATTTCTCAGACAAATCAGCCATCAACATATATATAGAGATATCACATTTACCCACCATTCAAGAGATAATAAAACGCTAAGAAGGAAACAAAGTACACATCCTCTTCAGCTGCCAACACTCCAGTAAGCAGAGATGAACACCAGACAAACAATCAAACAAAAAACAATATCCTAATCAAGGAACTACCAAGGAGAAAAACATTTGCCCATCAATACTAACAGGGAAAACTACAGTAGTCCTTTACTTACAGGCAGGGCTTTTTTGTCATAGAATGCCCAGAACAGAATTCCGGCATCTTTTTGGGATGGAACCTTGTAGGGTAGGCAAGGCGGGTTGTATGACGTGTGAGTTCCGTCACCTTTTTTTTTTTTTTTTTACAAAAAAAGCACTGCTTACAAGTGTTCATTTAACAACAGTTTTAAGTTAGAGCTATATACTAAATACTGTCAAAAATGTAGCAAGTCATGAAATGATATTTAAAATAAAACATGCATACAGAAGAACGATAATACAAGAAAGAATGAATCTGAATCACTATGGATTTTTTTAACCTTCTCTTTCAGGAACTACAGTCACTGATTAAAAGTCTGCTCATTCAAGTCTCTAGAAAAAGTTTTTTAAAGGAGGTAAATTCTTTTAAGTTTGTAAATGCTGCAGAGATTAGCGTATCATGAATGCCCAGCATTAGAAATGGCTTTAAAGAGAATATTTATGAGCCTCATTACATAGAATCAAGACTGTGCTGGAATTTGTCACCAATGACAGAAGGTATATGAGAGCAGGATTGAAGAGAGCAATACCAGACAGCTTAAATTCATCATTCCATATCTCAGTTTCCAGAAGTTAAGAGGCAGCATGATCTCTGTGAAGCGTGATCAGACCCCAAAGTGCCTAATACAAACCCGAGAATAAGTAAGAGAAAGAACAACATGGATTTGTGGAACATGGCACTTATTTTGCTGTAATGGTTGCTAACTTTAATGCATTGCAAAGTTCAGTTCATTTGCATCTTTTCTCTCCAGAAGAACATTTTCATGGCTGATCTTTTCCTTGCAAAGACTGAGCAGTCACCATTAACATCCATAAAGGCTATTTTTAAAATCTTACTGAGCCAAAGGGTAGTTTTGAGTGGGGGTATGTGGATTCGGATAGGAAGAATGGTTAATTCTCTTCTTTCTATCCTCACAACATCCCCTGCAAAAAAATATTCCCTTTTTGCTGGCAGCAGATGTGTATCAGCTGTGTCCTTACTTGCCAGTACTGGTATACTGCCTCCAGTATACTTGTACAAATTCCTTTTTCTCCAGCAATTATGGCAAAATTATTCAGAATCCAATTTGCAGAAGTTCTATAATGTCAGGCACTTTTATCTAAGACAGGGATTGGGCTTTTTTTTTTTCAAAATTCTGAGCATAGTTTTACAACTTCTTCAGTCTCTCTATCCTGTCCACTGGCCAAACCTGTGTGAAATTGCCAAATCTCATTCTTATTATTTACTCTTTTTTGGCCAATATAACCTGTGATAAAAATAAAAATAACCTGAATGTTTGTGTCTTTTATGAAAAGACATAGTATAATTAAACCCATACATTATATTAGAAAAATAGAAAATCATTGCAACTTATAAAAGTGTATGGACCAAACAAAATAGATGCATTCAGTTGGAAGATGGCTGTCTCTGATTTAAAGTTATGATTTTGATGAGTTATATTTAAAATCAGCATCTGTCTAGTCTCCCTGCCTATTCTCAGTCACTCTATAGATTAGCACTTCTGAACCTTGGCATCTTTAAGATGTATGGACCTCAACTCCCAGAATTCCCCAGCCAGCATAGGTGACTGGGAAATTCTGAGATTTGAAGTCCAAATGTCTTAAAGTTGCTAACATTAAGAAACACTGATCTATAGATATTAATCTTTTATAATGCCCACATTAATATGGGTATCTTCAAATGAAATTTTATGTACATAAAACTTACACATGTAAACTTTCTCTTTATAGGAGTAAAAAACATATTCCAAGCAGTGACAGAAAGGTATATTTCAATTTCTGTATTGACTGAATGGGCCTTATGACTGGCCCAGAGTTCCAGACTCTAGAGCTTGCATAACAAAGCAGGAAATACAACTATTGCTCTTGCCTTTTTCTCACCCTTTCCAATTTCTAGCACTCATAAAAGAAAACATACATTTATATATTTCTTCTCTGTAATAATCAATGCTGTGAAATATAATAACATCTTTGTTCCAACACTTGTTCTTTTGCAAAAGCTAAAACCATACAACACCCTATCATTAGAACTACAATTATGGAAAACTTTAAAGAGAGTGAAAAAGTAAGGTTGAAGTTTTTATTTAACTTTTTTTAATAAAATAAAAACAAAAGCAACAATGGCTCTTGAATTATTGTATTTCTGATTCTGGAATAAACATGTTTTTTCTTTTGTCAAAAAAATGTTTGTTTTTAATCAAACTTGGGGAATAAAAGAAGCTTTGACTATAGGGGTTCAGTAGTTTTCTCTTTATATTCTTTAGCCAAAGACCTAGAAGCTTGTAACTTACATTATATAGACTTTGGGTTTTTATTACTTGAAAATTAATCCTTAGATGATAACTGTATAAACTCTGTAAATCCATCCAGCCAAGCTGGTAACAAATATTTGATAGGAAAAGTAGCCATAAACACATTCCAACACTCTATGAGTTTTTAATGTAGGGAATAAGTAGACTAATCAAGAAGTGAACATTTTTTAAAAAATATTTTAAACTGTTAATTACTTTGTTAAAAGGTAATGAAAAAATGTGAGACAGTTCTTAGATATGTCCAACTTTCACTATACTGTTCGTAAAACAGACATGTTTTTATTGCATTCAACATCTAGTTATAAACTATCTTGTCTTATTCTGTTTCATTTGCAGTTGACTTGTTGAATTCTACTCAGTGACCATAATAAAATACTGAAATGAACATCTAGTTCTAGCATATAGGGTACAATAAAATATTACATGCTGTTTGTGAAACCAGAACTGTTATGTCAGAATTAGAATATGCAGAATGGTTAAAGAATTTGTCCTCTGGTTCAGATTGCACAGCAAGACTGTTTGTTTTGGACAACTCCAGGGGCTGCAGTGTTATAAGCCAGATTAGGAGACAGCTGCTCTGGCTCAGACTATACAGAAAACTTGGCAGTGAAGAGGTGGATGAGGAGGGACAGAAGGTGGTGAAATTATAGAAGGTCTCAACGTCAGAAGCTGAGTTGACAGCAGTAACAGTAAGAGTTGGGTGCAAAGTGAAATATGACAACTCAATTGGATACTGATGACAGTCCAAGGTAAACTGTCAAGAGCCCAACAGAAAGCAAAAAATAAAAATAAAAGATGACTTGTAGAGTGAAGAAGTTTGGAAGAGTATAACTCAAGAAAACAGTGGGATGGGATTCCAGAATTGCTGTAGTCATATGGATGATAGTAAAAGGTTTCTGGGTGCAGGCCAAGTGCTGATTTTAACTTATAATGCCCTACATGGCTTGACATTAAGGACTAACAGGCCTCCCTCCTCCATCTGAATCTTCTAGGACAAAACCCCACCAAAACCTGTTGGTAATCCCCTCAGGTTTGTGAGATAAAGAGCAAGACACAAGCAATCTTTCACAGTTGCAACTCCAACACTCTGCAGTTGCCATCCTGATGAAGTTCAGATGGCAGCCAAGCCTTCTGAAAGCTATTGTTCCACAGTGGATTTGGACTTATTTGTTCCAGAATGGATTTGAATGGTGAGATTGCTCACTATTCTGCTTGTGCTATTTGTTTGCTTATTTATACTACAGGTAGTTGTTCAAAGTTACAATGGCACTGAAAAAGCGACTTATGACCATTTTTCACACTTATGACTATTGCAGCATCCCCATGGTCATATGATCAAAATTTGGATGCTTGGCAACTGACTCATATTTAAGATGATTGCAGTGTCCGGATCATGTGATTCCCTTTTGTAACATTCTGACAAACAAAGTCACTTAACAACCATTTTATTAATTTAACAACGGCAGTGATTCACTTAACAAATGTGGCAAGAAAAGTTATAAAATGGGGCAAAACTCACTTAACAAATTTCTCACTTAGCAACATAAATTTTGAGCTCAATTGTGGTCATAAGTTGAGGACTACCTGTATTTACTTCTCACTTCTTTATTTTATATTGATGTTATTTGTCTTTATTTTACAGATTTTGTATTGTACAGCACAAGGAAGTCATCTGAGATCCCATAATATAAGCATAATATATTAATATATCCATTTTAAAAATGTACAGTATGCAAATGTTTACACTTAAACTTGATAACCAAGACAGTTTTTGCCTCCCACCAACAATTCAGTTTCTGTTTTGTTGCCAAATGCCTACAACACATACTGAAAACACAGGATGAAGGCAATCAATTTACTCTTTCCCTTCCTCTTATTGTACAAACTAGAGGCAAAGGGTTTTTTTTACTACAACTGGAAAAGCTGCTGCAGCTCCAGTTCCAAGGCATTGACTGACTAATTGTTTTTGCAGTCCTCTATTGGTCCATTGAAAGGAGCATTATTGTCCATGGTCTTTGGTGATTGGTTTTTACCTACTCTCAGTTTTCTAAATTTGGCAGTAATTAAGAATATTGCATAGCCAACCTATATGGACTGGAGAATAGAAACAAGGCAGAATGTCCATGGACCTCATACTGAATGTACTTTTTAAAAGTTCCCTTTGTGTGATGATATATATTAATGGGGGAAATACCTTTAGTTGTATAAAATAATGCATTTAAAAATTATGACAAATAAAATGAATATTTTTTAAAAAAATATTTGCAATTATATTAAATATAACTAGCTGCATCACTGATTCTGGGATTTTGAAAGGACAATCCTGGAAGGCCAGGATATGTTGGGTGTCTGTGTCTCTCTCAAACTGTGGGAAGAAAAAGATCTTGCCTCATCTGGCTTAAAGTAATTCCTTTAAATTGGTTTCAATGGAATGTGATTCATTAAAAAAGGGAAAAAAAGATTAGGGAGAGTTAAAAAAAAATCAAATACTGTCTTTTCCTTCTTTAGATTTCCCACAAACTCCAACATATCTGTCCTTGCAGATATGATTGCTCTCTTAATTTCACATCTAATTTGCTTTAAAAAGCAGAAATGTATTCCCATTAGCTACATTATTTAGCTCTCTTTCATACAAGATCACTTCACACATAGGTAACAGGTTTTTTTTATAGTCTCCACCAGGAAAAAAAACCATAAGCTTTCAGAATAATTGTTCAGTAAAGTAGTTGCTACATGATTAAGAGATAAATCACCCTTTTTCAAAAAAAGAAAGAAGATCAATGTTCATCTAAGCCTTAAATGAGCAATTGCTCAAGGATCATCTGGCTCAAATCCTGTTTTCTGGAAATAAACTGCATATCCCAAATCTTCCAGGGAATAAGTGTTTTTCAGGCCATTTAAATGTGTGCATGTCTCAAAGAATTAACATTCAGCCCAGTAATTTGCTGTTCACTTGCAGTGAATAGCAATTTCCTCAGGAAAGCCAAATGTCAGACTGTATCAACACCCACATACAGTGTTCTCTCACTCCTACTTTTTCTCTGAAATAGGAGAAGAGAAAGAAAGAAAACAAGGCTATGATTATTATCGCAGTGTGAGTGGTAGGGATGAGAAATGAGCATGCGCTGGGTGCTTAGCCTCTAAAAACTGGTTTGCAAAGATGGATTAAGCAGCAATTCATAATTTGTATGGCACTCAGTTGATATACAGTATTTGTATTGTATGCTCAGTTCAAAAAAGTTCAAATATACTGGAAAAGCACAGATTTAGGCTGTTAGGTTATCCAAAATTAGTTAAAATCTTCTGTCTTTAGAAAGACTGCAGAAAAATGCTTATCTTGATGCTTTGGAGAAGCTTGAAACAGTTTTGTTTTTAATTGTGTCAGTTCTGCAAACTAAAAAAAAAAAAACTTGCAAAATGTCCATAATGAACCGAGGTAATTAAACTGATCAACAGTGTTTAGAGCCTCAATGAAATATTTAAATTCTTCCTGGATTAATCATTAGGTACTAATGCACTCAAAAAGGTACAATGAATGATGTTTGTTTATAATTTACAAGCTGCAGAAGGCTCCAGATCATTACATCTCTATGGAACAAGGAAGAAAATTCCTGCAGAGAAGTCAAAGCTTTCTGAGATGCTGTGTAGAAGTCAGTAACAACTTTGAAAATTTAATAGGAAGAAACTTCTTAAGTATCTGCTTGATTCAGTGCTTTTTTTCTAAAAAAAAAAAAAAAAAAAAAGGTGCCGGAACTCACACATGTCATACAACCCCGCCTTGCCTACCCTACAAGGTTCCATCCAAAAAAGGTGCCAGAACTCCGTTCTGGGCATTCTATGAGAAAAAAAAGCCCTGGCTTGATTTGGATACCACTTTGACAATAAAGAGCAATCAGAGTTATGCACAAATTGACTACAATTTTTAATTTCAAATTGCTGCCATCTTTACCAGCATCTGGATTTTTAAAAATTCTGATTATTACTGTAATTCCATCTTTTCCATTTCTGAACATGCATTAGACTTTAAGTAAAATACATGCGGACACAACTAGCAATTATCCTGCAGAAGGAGCATTTAGAAGCCATATTCTCTGTACTTTGATTAATCAGCTAACCGCAGATAGTAAATCTCTTATTTTCTTCTACAATTCTATAATAATGAAAAAAATGGGATGTTTCCTAACACTTTAAGTAATCCATTCTAACCTTAAATGTTGTTTACTTTCAACCACAATTTTTTTTTCTTTTGGAAGAAGGCAGGTTCTTAACTCAAAGAATTTAGAAGTAATTTATTCATTCAAATACCGTAGTAAAGTTTAACTCTGGTTTGTTTGATTCAGAAGCAGTAACAAACTGCAATTAATAATACTGTGGGATTTTTTTTTAGAAAAAAAGTGATGGAAGATTCTAGTTTCTTCTATGCAAAAGATTAAGAGGAAACTTCTTCCTGATGTTGCATGGTTTCGAAGAAACATAAATGTCTTGGTCCAATTGCCTGACTCCTGTAGGACCATGGTGGAAGGGGGGGGGGCATCTCAAGCTATTGTGACATTTAGATGCCTGTTTACCCTTACCCCCCCCACACATACACCCAGAGGTGTCCTCCATTTGTCAAACCTGGTATTTCCCTAAGCAACTGGAAAATTACTTTGGCGCCTCATTATGAATCCAAATGACATTTCCCATTATCTTAGCAGCAGTACACGAGGTCTGATCTTTTCCTCAGTTCGCTTCCCTTCTCAGCCCCCTTCTCAAGGTTCTCTTTACTTAGCAGTGGCTGCTGTATTTCCAATGACAAAATGGAGATTCCCCTTCTGCCACTTACCATATTGCGCCTATACTTCCAAGGACAGCTGGTACTTGAACTGCTGCCATAATAGCACTTTAGACCCCAAAGTGGGAAAGAAAAAGAAAGATATCTCATTTATTGTCATAACAACAGAAGTCATCACCAACAGCAACAACAGATTGGATATAAAGTCTGAAGTTTAATAGGGAAGGACCAGGTTTTGCGTTCCTAATACACTTGTTCCAATTGTAATACATTGGAAGAAATCACAAGATAAAATATACATTAAGATTATTTCAGAAGGTAGCTCTATTTTTAAAGTATCAAGTATCCTAAGATAGTACTATGTGGTCTTGCAAGAATTTGGAATTGATGGCCCGATCTGAAATTTGCCACACTGACAATTGGCAGTCTTAACTGGAAGTATTTCTACATTCAAACTATAGCTTATATCTATATTTCAGCCTATATATAGGCATTATATATTCTTTTTCATTTGAAAAAGAGCTTCAGTCTAGCTTCAGTTATGAAGGAGTCTCTTTTGTCTGTCTATGGGTATCATATCATTGCACAAATGACCAATGCATTATTACATCATTCATATTATGATGCAATGGATGGAAATTACTTTGTTTCTGTCATTTGTACGTGGGTGTCATGACATGCATCATGACTTTTACTGGAAGACTCTCTGATCTTTATGGCTCAGACATGGAATGCTGTCTATTCCTCTGCATATCTTAGTGCTTCTGATGGGTGCATCCATAAAGTTGCTTCTTTTACAAAGTATTCTTTAAAAGTTTTCAGTAGCTGAACTTTATGTTTTCTTCTACAAACATAACATGCTTCATTTTAAATATTACAGAACTCTCTGTCTGATTTTGGCTATGCAAAACTTCCCAGTGATATAGTACCCTTTTGTTATTGAAACAGATAAAGAAGAAGGGGGCTTCCTGTCTGGTCAGAACAGAGAGTGGTGATAATAGTGATAACAAAAACCACAGAGTGGATCCTGGATTTAATGGCTGATTTATTAAAATTGGGTGCTTCCTAAAAAAACAAGCAGGTATAGTGCATGACAACAAGTAAGCCTGATATCCTATTAAAGGGTATCACAGTCTTCCTTATAAATGTTGAGGTAATAATGAGTGGTAGAGAAAATGCTCATACGTTTCTGAGGAAATGGGGTGGTAATTAGTCAGCATTCTGATGGCTTGATAATGACTTTAGGATTGGATCTCCTTTTCATTGCAAATTGCAGCATCATAATTTATGAATCTCAATCGCTGGCTCTAATGATGCTGTTTTTGTTGCACTAGGAGGGTAAAGGCATGGTTTAATTTAAGCAGATCTTAGGTTTCCAGTAAAAAAATTCAGAAACTATTCTGCATAAATGACTCATCCTGTAAACATAATCTTTACCGATTATGCTTAATATCCCTGCATACCCAGGCACAAACCATAGATAGAAATTGAAGAAATAGATAAGGGAATAAAAATGGCTAAACTGCAGGAGGTTACATGAAGGAAGCATTGAAGCAAGGACACATCTCCTCAGGCAGGGTTTTAGTGATTTTTTGCTCCCTGCTCATTGACTGCACACATCTGCAAGCTAAAAATGCACATGTAACCAAGCCGAGACTGACATCTCCCTGCCTTGTTGCAGAGGGAGAGGTTAGCAACATTGAACTATAATACATTTTCTACCTTTGCTCACAAATTTATTGGTTAATAATCATAGAGGAAGCAGGAATAATTAATTATCTGATTTCAAAGTGAGCTTCAGCTGAAAAGACAGGATTTCTTCTTTCTGACCTATTTTAGAGTTCAGATTCTAGGATGAGATTTTTCTAAGCAATAAAACATTTTAATAAATAAAATACTACATCTAATCTGCTAATTTTCTGACTAAAAATGGCAATGATTGAAATTATTCGATGTTTTAACAAAATCATGATACACTATTACTGGAGATGAGTCATGCAATAAAATGTTTCTTCATGAATATAACATCCCCTAGAGGGAAGGAAGGAAGGAAGGAAGGAAGGAAGGAGGGAGGGAGGGAGGGAAAGAAAAAAGGAAAAATTCAGGTTCACTGATACAACTGTGCTATGGTAAAAAAAAAAAAAGAAAGAACTATCCTTAGCAGTTGGCATCATAGGAGAATCCTTGTGAACTACAATATTTCTCCTTGATTTCTTTCAATGAAAAATAATTTGCAGTGCAGTGAAATTTCTTGCATAGTCCAAACGTCATATGAGGCTCTTCCCTCATAAGGAAAGCCTGGAGCACCAATATTTTTCTTATAGAAATAACAAAGGAAAGTGAACTAGGCAAGGATGAATAAAAAAAGCAAGTGCCTCTTCTGACTGTGCTTATTGTGGAATGGAATAAACCTAGCCGGCAGTGTGAATGTAAGCAATGGAGGTAGTTGTTGTGAGCAGTGCTCAGGATCAGAATAAGACTGCCAAGTCTCAGAATGAAATTATGGCCTCTGATGCAAAAGCAGAATTCCAGAGATTCCATCAGTGCAAATCAGTGCTGATTCAATTTAAAATACTGGTTCAACGTAGGATAACAATTAGAGACATTCTGACCATTTGAATTGGGAAAGGAACTCCCCAGTTCAGGTGATCTAATCAACTAGGCCTGATTTAATTTGGAGATTTTGAGATCTATTTTAAAGTATGTCTAGAAGTATCTACATTTTTCAAATCAGCATAAAGATGGCCTATACGATTCAGTGAATCAAACCAACTTTGATTCAATTGACTTGATTTCTAATCAAATCTTCCAACTGAAGCTTCAGCTAGTGTTTCTGTTAGCCTTGCAAGGTAGTCTAGACAAGAAGCACAACCAGGAATAGTAGATCTATCATTATGATAATATTATATTAACAAAATCTTGCAAGTCTCAAAGTATCCGTCCCATCTCTTACTTTTATTCTTCAAGATGAAGAATGGATAGGATCTTGGTTAGAAGTTAGCAAACTCACATTTGAGACCCGAGTGCTATGGTAGGGCTGGGTGAGCTCTTGTCCTTCACTCCAGCTCCTGCCAGAGATATGAAAGGAGCCCCCAACTGGGTGAACCCTGGGCAATGTTGATGTTACTGGCTAATTCTGGAACTACCTTGGTGCTTCTGACATGAGTATTAACAACAACAACAAAAATCTCCCAGAGACTAGTGAGGGGAGTCTCTTCTGAGATGCTGTTACCACTCCTCCTTCTGACTCAAATTTTGTTTATTACACCATTGTCCAGACCAGAGGCCCCCAACCTTTTGGACACCAGGGACTGGTTCCACGGAGAGAGGGTTTTCCGTGGATCAGAGGGGGCGTGGTTTCTCATGCTGCCTGCATCCTGCAGATGCGACTTTGCTAGTTTGCGCAGTCTGGCATGCCGCAGACCCCTGGTCTAGACTGCAGCTCTTCCTCCTATCTCCCAAGATTATTCTCATATATCATTATTGTCTCATTGAAACAAGGTTGTCCTAATACATTTTTCTGACTGAGGCAAAGGTATTTGGTATGTTTATACCCAATTTCCATGTCTGTTTACATCAGTAGAAGCTGAGGGCACTTGCCCTTAATATATACAGTAGTTTCATTACTAGCAATGGACTATACTCTCATCCTCAAAATCTATGACTCTGGACAAGAACAACAAAATCTCATAAAACTTCAGGCAAAAGAGCCAAACTCTCATGAGACTTTAGGATGACAATTCTGAAATCTCACCGTATTTGGCAATCTTGCACAATTGTGGATATATTTTAAAATTATTTATTTTACATCTGTAGAAATAAAATAAAAACCAGCTTTAGTGTATAAGTTAAAAGATCAGGCTAGAAACTGGGAAACTATGAATTCTAGTTTTATCTTGTGCATAAAGCCTTTTGGGCCAGTGAATTTCTCTCAGCCCCAGGAAGCAAGCAATGTCAAACCACTTCTGAAAATGTTGCCAGGAAAACTGCAGGGACTTGTCTAGGCAGGGAGGAGGAGGAGGAGGAGGAGGAGGAGATTGATATATGAAATAGTGTGTACCTTTGCATATAAATCTCCAGTACAGCAAAAAGTGAGAATACCTAAACCCAGGCAGTACAATGCATTAAGAAACCTTAGATAGGACCAAAGCTTTTGGCAAGCATCTGAAAATAGCTGTTACTGGAATTCTAAACATTTGTGCCATAGGAAAATCCTCTCAGAGCCAAAGGATTTCAATAGCAATCAAAGAGCCAGATACATCCTTGCCACTAAAGATCCCAGAGAAAGAGGATGCTTGTTATGTACCTTGGTTTCTAGATTACACTGTCTAAACATTTTGGGGGTTGTCATCACAAAATATCTGTATGGTGCCAAGTTGATTGAAGCTGTGTGTTTTATTGCTCCATTGCATTAAAAAAAGCACAGGATGAGATAGAATTACTTTTCACAATTGCTTGCTTCAATTAAAAGACAAATAGCTATAGAAATTTGTTACCTGTAAAGCATTTTGCAATCCTCTGCTATTCAGTAGCCTTTCCTGCTGTGCTGTGTTTCTATGTATGTGTTTTCTTTCTTTTTCCTGAAAATATTGTACTTCTTGCTTTTAACTTAAGGGCCAAAAATTCTTCAGGCCACCCATCAGTAACCTTGTGCAGTATAACACCACCACAGCATATGAAATGGTTCTTCCAAAATCCAAAATATTAATAACTATGACATCTTGTTATCATGGATGCACCATTCAGCATGTATTATTTTGTGAAGAGAATTTATCCGTAGCCTTCTGCCAAGGTAAAGCCCCCAAGCATCAGCTTGTAATTAAAAATCAGACTATGGATATGGTTTTTTAATCCTGATTAGAAGATGCTTTAAATAATTACAAAAGTAATTCAGCCAATTTTAATGAGTCACATATTGCTAGCGAGCAGCTAATCCTGATTTGCAATGTGACATATTCATACACCCATTATTTCTGCTAATGAAAAGTTTGGAAACTTTGCAATGCAAGTGAAAAACAAAAAATATCTCCTGCTATAGAAGTATTAGATATTTTCATTAATGTATGTTACTGCAAATCTGTTGTATTTTAAGGATATTAATCAATGTCCATCAGAAACTTTTAGACCTGGGCAGTTTATAAACATTACTAAATAACAACTAGTTTCTTTTTTTAAAAAAAGCTACTTTGACTTCCGGTTCCGGATCACGGCGCCTCTAGCCGTACGAAGAGACTTGTCTCCTCGTCGGCTAGTTTCCCTCTGCCGGTAGACCCTTATGCGGGTCGAAAGTTGCCCTGAGGGGTGCGACTTCTGTCAACAAGGCTTCGCTTGGCTGCGGAGGAGCGGCAGCTCCTCCAGCTGTCCGAGCCATCTCTGAGGGCCGACGAAGAAGGAAGATCAGCCAGTAAAATGGCCGATCACCCAGCTGCTTCAAACCGCAAGTCAAAGAACATCTAAGCATTAAGAACCATAGTGGTGAACCCAGGTGAGATTTTTTTTTTTGCTCCTCTCTTCATTCTATTTTGCTTTTTTTTGCCTGTAAGAGTTTTGTTGGAATAATTTCCCTGTCTTGAAAAAGCAGCTTTTATATGTTTGGGAAGAAAGGCATTGAACAAAAGAATAGAATAAAACTTCAAAGACTATATTTTATTTTTATCTGTTTTGGGGTACAGAAAAAAACTTTTCCTTAAGAGCTCTACTATTATTTTATGCTGGAAGATTATTTCTTTTTTCACATCATATTTTAAAAGATAGAAAAAAGGGGAAAAAATGGTATCCGGAAAAGATTTTTTTAAAATCTACTGAGGACATCTAGTGGCGAAAACCTAATACTGCAACCTCTGGTTATGCTTTGGAGATGGAATAGGATTGACCTTCAAATTATTTTTGAAGAGAAAAGATAAGCTGATGCAGCAGTGGGAATTGTGGGGATGGATACTGTTTAACTTTTATTAAATGCAGACTCCACAAAAAGAAAGAAAAAAGAGACACTCATCAATTACTATCAAAATGGAGAAATCTCATTTACAATTAAACTGCAAACTTATATTGGAAAAGATTTATGAGGCTACTGCAGAAATATGTGCTACAATGAAAGAGTTTACTTTAGAATTAAGAAACAGAAGTTTCACTTCAAACATTCAAACTGATCTCCAGACTATATCTGACTATCCTATAAATCAAAACATACCAGAAGAGGAAACAACTGAGAAAAAAGAGACTTTACCTTACAAACATTTCATCTATAGCTTTGAAGATCAGAAGAACCAAAGATTGAGACTTAAAACTTTAAAGCAACGAAACTTTAAGGATGAGAGAAATAGAGGCCTAATGCAGAGGATGAGACTACTATTTTTCCAAAGGGCACTGCAAGCAATAAAGAGAGAGCTATCAGCTGAAAGGGAAGCTTGGTTATGGAAGCCTGCCTGGCATAGAAAGAAGGCCAGAATAAGACTGAAAAGAGAAATTTCAAACTATGTGTAATGGATTAAAAGTCACTATTGATTTATCGACTGTTTTAAGGATTAAGAATTAGAGTTAGAAATAAGGGGGGAAATAGGGGGGTGATTATTAGAACAGATATCTTAAAATAGATTAAGAATGTACTTTGTGGAATAATAGGTTTATTTTGATGAAAATTATTATGTATTGGAATAGAAAAAATGGTGGCTTTTTAGAGTTGGACTGTTTTAATAATTAATTGAGTGTTTTAAATTAGTAAGATGATGTTTTTGTATGATAACATAGATGTGATAAGGCATGATAATCAACTGGATGAAATTTGAATCTTTTTTAATGAATTGAAATGATTTAAGGCTTAATACTATTTTGTTACTGTTAAGAGATTGATTGATTGATGAATTATATATATATATAGGGTAGATTAATATTTTATTTTAATTAGGATATGTATTGTGTAGTGGAAAAAGAAATAAATGAGACTTGTGATAAAATGAGGGACACGAGAGATTAAGACTTAGAATATATTTGGAAGGGATACCTGAATTGATAATTTGTTGATTTAAAGTTAAATTTGATTATGGTAATTGTAAACTTACAAAGTTTTTAAAACAGGTTTAGCAGTTATAGAAATATAAATTAGAAATGGAATATCTTAAAGGGGACATTGAATGTATCGAGTTGAGATATTTACATATGGTTTTTATTCTTGAATGTTTGATTACCCTAACACCACGGTGTGTCCTGAGTACTTTGTCTTAAGAACAAAAAAACCAATAAAATGTGTTTTTTTAAAAAAAGCTACTTTAATTGTTAATGTGTCTGACTTAAAGCTTTAACTAGTTGCTATATTCAGCATTTTTTTAATATGGTAGAGTGCAACATTATTTTCACAAAAATGTTTAAACCGAGACTTTTATTAGTGTTTAAAAATAGAAAATAATCATAGTCAGAAGGATAGGAAGTCTTTCCTAAGAATTAGATTGAAGCAATAATCACCATTTTGCTTTGGCTTTTAACATCATCAAACATTACCATGCTGGAATGCCTGATAGATATGACATTTCAGACACAATAAGAAAAAATAAATAAATCTAATGCTTTCACTGGGTCTCTGGAATTGTTTATCTAGGAAAAAGCTGTTATTCTTATCTCAATTTCAAGCAGCACTTAAATGTTCCAAAATATTCCAATTGATTATTCCAATTCATCAATTAGAACTGCAGTGGTACAGTGGTTATAATGCAGTGTTGCAGGCTAACTCTGCCTACTGCAAGGAGTTTGATCCTGATCAGCTCAAGGTTGACTCAACCTACCATCTTTCCAAGGTCAGTAAAATGAGGATCCAGATTGTTGGGGGCAATATGCTGACTCTGTAAACTGCTTAGAGAGGGCTGTGAAGCACTATAAAGTAGTATATGAGTCTAAGTGCTATTGCTATTATATTGCAGTTGTTATCTTTTCTTGAGGAGAATTTCATGCTAAAAATGCTACCTTGGTAAAGATACTGGTGCAAAAATAAATAATGACAATTTGTCTGTGACAGTGATATAAAGATAGATTTTGCAGAGGTTAGTAAAGCAGTTATTAAAACAATATCCATATCAACTAGAACATGAAAATAAAATCCATATTGTCACACAAGTATTTATAATTGATAGTCATTCTACGTATAAAGCACATAAATTTATAGTATAAAGTACATATGGAATTAGGATTTCTTATCAAAATGAGTAACCTCTTTCCTTAGAAAATTTCATCAATTGTGATTTTTTCCCCCATGTCCCTATTCTGAAAGTTCTGGGAAATTCCAGCTAACTGATGATTTTGTCTGCTCTTTCTTAGGAGTCATTAGGTACATACACAATCACCATTTTCTTCTTTTATAAAATCTTTAATTACTAAGTAAATGGATTTTTAATCCAATATGTACCTGTCTTCCATTTGTGATTTACTGCAGAAGTGAGCTTTGAACCATTAAGTCAAAAAAAGATAAACATAGAACTCATTCATCTACTGTTACGTAAAATATATATTTTAATGGTTTGAAAGTTCAATGTCAAAATACATTTTATTCAATGATTAAAGATGAATTTTTAAAACATTCATACTACCAATCAAGGTTACTCTATAAAATATGAAAGAGCATTCCCCATGCTCTTCATGGAGGTTTTTGCCAAACAAATTGTGTGTGTGTGTGTGTGT
>NW_015386442.1:1413109-1414305 GCF_001527695.2 Protobothrops mucrosquamatus | reverse complement strand
ACGGGATACGCGTGGGGTTGCAACGCCTTGTTGATGGTTCCTTTGTAATCGGCACACACCCGCAAGGATCCATCTGGCTTAAGGGGGAGGACGATGGGCGTTTCCCACTTGGCGTGGTCCACCGGCTCGATGACCCCTTGGGCTAGCAGTTTGTCTAGCTGTTCGTCCACTTTGTGTCGTAGGGCGACAGGGACACGGCGGGGCTTCAATCGGATCGGGGCAACACTGGGATCTAGGTTCAGCGAAATGGGTTTCCCCCGGTATTTACCCAGTGAGCCATCGAACACGTCCGGGAACTCCTCCAACAGCTGCTCGAACTCATCCTTGTGGATTCTGTGTAGGCCGGTGAATCCCAGGCCCAGGGGTTTGAGCCACTCGACGCCGAGCAAGGTGGGTCGATGGCCCTCCACCACAGTTAGCGGTAGGCGAGCTTTGTGTCCCCGGAACGAGACGTCCACCCATGCTCGACCTAGCACGCGAAGCTCGTGGCCGTTGAAGTCTACGAGCCGTCCCGTTGGTTTCTCCAGGGCGGTGTGGGACAGCTCCGGCAGCAGTCCTTTGAGCTTGTCCCACGACATGATGGAACAGATGGATCCCGTGTCCACCTCCATCTTACATGGTCACCTCCCGATCATGACTGTTGCGAAAAACTTTTCCATGCCAGTCGAGTTGGTGTGGCTGACAACCATGTGGTGCACCTTGCGCTCGTCCTGGTCGTCGTAGCCCCTTCTCTGGTTGTGCCTCCCTTCGGGTCGGGCTGACCCCTTCCATCTGTTCTCACGCGGTCTATGGGGCGGCGAGCGGCGTGGTGGTGAGCGGCACGGTTGGGATCGTCGTGGTGGAGACGTGTGCCTCCGTGGGGGCGAACGCTGTTTCCTGGAACTCGGGTGCGAGGCTCGGCATGCTTTTGCGATGTGTCCTCGCCTCAGGCAGCGACTGCACGTGGTGTCTAGGAACCGACAGTTTGCTCGTGTGTGGTTCCCCAGACACCCTGGATACTCGAGGTCGTCCTGCTCGTCTCGCCATGCTCGCTGCTTCCGGCTGGTAGCGGTGCGATGGACGGTCTCTTCCTCGCCGGCCTCGTCCGATTCGGTGGCCTCCGGATCGGGGGTTGGCTCGCGATGGGTGCGATGGATGTCACCCCGTCTCATCTCGGTGGCCGTGGATTCGGACTCTTCTGCGGCGAGGGCCTCGTC
>NW_015386442.1:1370765-1412603 GCF_001527695.2 Protobothrops mucrosquamatus | reverse complement strand
GGGCCAGGGGAGCCCTCTTTTATGGGATTCCCCTGGCTTGTAATCACACAATTCCATTGGCTGGCAAGACCCTGTTGCTAGTTAGCCAACCAGCAACGGGCATGAAACTGTATGCAGATGGAGAAGGGCAATCACCCTTAATGGGCGATCAATGGTGAAGGGCAATCACCCTTAATGGGCGATCAATGGTGAGGGGCAATCACCCTTAATGGGTGATCAGGATATGCATAGGGGATTAAGGGGGGGGAATACAAAGAACACAACAGATTTCACTTTTGTCCATCTAGTAAAGGAACTTTTAGACTTTTGGAAAAAGGTATTGGCTACAAACATTTATTTTTCTTGCTAGAACTCTGTTAGTCTGTAACTTGCTTTGCTTTATTTATGTTACCCCAGATACTATTTTATTTCTAACTTATTATTCAGGTCTCCCATAATTAGTGGAACAACCTACCTCCAGAAGTTTTGAATGGACCAACACTGGAAGTTTTTAAGAAGAGACTGGACAGCCGTTTGTCTGAGATGGTATAGGGTTGGACTAGAAGACCACCAAAGTCCCTTCCAACTTTATTATTGTTGTTGTTGTTTATTTTCCTTTCCTTGCAAGTTGCCATAAAATTGTTCATATTCTGCATATTTGGCATGTGTAGTTGGATCATGGAGTTGTCATATTGCTTGCTTTGTTTCTGCTTCAATTTGAGACCATTCTATTATTTGAGGGGAGTTGTATCTGAACATCAACTTTAAAAACATCTTTGTTGGTATTATCAACTTTGTTAATAATCATGGCTCCATTTTTTTGTCCACAACAGGAAATATGTCATTCTTCTGAAGTGAAGTAACCCATTCCAATCCATTTCAATTTTCTGATTTCCAGAATGTCAGTATTCTTTCTTGACATTTCTTCTTTAACATTATGAAGCCTGCCATGGTTCATGGTTCAGAAATTCCACATACCAGTGGGATAATATCTTTGCAATATCAAACTTTCATTTTTATCTCTAGACACATCAGTAGATGGACATCTTTTCAGCTTTAATTTGTTTAATTAATGACTATTCATACTTGTCCACTGTTCTTTCCCAGGAGCTTGTTGAGTACTTTCTGTCATGGAGTGGAAGGAGTGGAGCTCAATATTTAGTTTCTTGTTGACATTTTCCAGTTTTTGTATAAAAAGCAGAGAGTTAAAAAGCAGACAGTAAGGAGACAATTGTCCTGTTCCAGCAATTGCAATAGAGGAGAACATTTAAAACAAAGT
The DNA here is from genome assembly GCF_001527695.2 of Protobothrops mucrosquamatus. NCBI lineage: Eukaryota > Metazoa > Chordata > Lepidosauria > Squamata > Viperidae > Protobothrops > Protobothrops mucrosquamatus. The sequence continues at coordinate 1,411,345 of NW_015386442.1, read as the reverse complement.
TCTTATAGCAACTATAAATTTCATAGTATAGGAATATGACAGTTCAAGAAAAAGAAAAGTTTGTTTTAAAAGTTAAGTTTCATAATTTTCAGCAGACAAATCCAATACCCAGAAATCTGAAATGACTAAAGCCTTGTCCCATGTTATGGAAGTCAACTTTAAATTTGGAAAGCTGTATGTTCCTTAAAGCTCTAATATGTCGTTTTTGAGAAGTAATTCAGTACTCCTGGCCCTTACAAACATCTTGTAAGCAGCTATGCTATCACTTTCAACAATTATCAGGTGCAACTTTACATTTAAATAGATATTTGCATTGTAAGTATATATCCCAAATCTATCTCTGTAAAATCATCTTTTTTTAAAAAATAATAATAATTAACTTATACTTTAGTGCAAGATATAAGATGAACATGTGATATGAATAGGAACATAATATTTCATAATTAAAATGTTTTATTGCTGCAGTCTCTTGTGAAATTATATGCTCTGTTAGAGCAAAAGTACATATCTTTAAAAACAGCATTAATGAAAAATATAAAGTTAGAGTCATCGGTCTCTGAAAATTAATGAAATGTTAATTTCATAACTTGGAGGGGAGGAGAACCACATTTTTGGGTTGTTTTAACTTCAACAGGATTCATATATTCATTTTGCAAAATAAACATAGAAATAAAAGGGATACCAATTCAAAGTGTACCTGAACTGTAGGCTTTATACAAAAGAAGATGCAGGAATAAATATTCCTGCCTATGAAACAGGGACAATTGCGGTAGTTGTACTAGTTACTATGATAAAGAATCAAAACAAATGTCAGACTTCAGTTTATGAAATTTGTTTGTCGACAACAAGAATCATGTATCAAAATGACCTCTAAAAATTTATCATGAATACTGACAATTACCTTTCCTATGGCTACAAATAATACTATATAACAGTTACAGGCAAATGAACCATGGACTTTGAAGATGTAGGAAGAACCTCATGAACCTGATATCTCAGATACATTTCTCACATTTTTCCTAGCTATGGAAAAGCTTTGGAAAAGAGAAGAGCACTGCAAGTGAGTAACTGGCTGCAGTAGTAATGTTAAAAAGAGAGACTGGTTTCTGGGATCCTTTTTCTGAATTATTTGCTGCCATGAAATGGGTGAAACTTACAAGAAATTGTAAAGTACTCTTTGCTGAATAATAACAAATGCTAAGGAGGTTTTAAATGGATTCTTGTGGGAGGTTGCAAATAAAAATTGTAACCCTAAGATTGTCTATTCTAAACTAGGTTATATTCCTCAAAAGAGGTGTATGCAGTTTTGCTATGTTCTGAAGACATCCTTGTCATTAGAGGCCCAAGCAGTCTCTAGTTATGAGTGTCTATTACAAGCATCAAGTGGTCCCAGAGCAGTGTTGTTTGTCCATGAACATGAATACAATCAGGGATAGCTTTTCAAACAGCTGCACTGAGCCTTCTGGACAACACAATTACCTTAACACTTCAAGGAATAAATGGTGTGAAGCATCCCTTTCAAATACTTTGCATAGTTCTAACTGTTAGTAATAAAGTACCATCTACATACATAATATGTTTACTGACATATTTTCTTTTTTTCATATTAGACAGCTTTTATTAAAGTTAGAGAACCCAATAACTTTTTATTGTATAAAGCTTTAAATATGTAATGGGAATTTCACATTTTAATACTTAAATGGACATCATGTAACCTGGCATTGGCATTTTAAAATAAAAGTTCTACTTGAATTGTAAATATTATATTTGGGGAAGATGGTTAACCATGATTATTTTTTTTAAAAAAATATCTTATGTTGCATCAGAGTCTTAACAATTACCACAACTGCCATACTAATGCCTAAAAAGCTTATTTTTTCATCTAAGAAAATGCTAATTTGGGTGTGTGTGACAGGAAATCATTCCTATATCTGGATTTATCGTAGCAGAATCATGACTAATTTAGTGTCAATTCAACATTATGAAAATACAGGTGCAAGCCTTCCACCATTCATGAAGTATAAATAAATAACCTATAAATACATATTCACACAATTTATCACAACATAGCGGTGCTTTGCTTGCACAGATGATTCTCTCTGGAAGCACAGAGCAAACTGTGTGAAAAAATTCATTCTGTGTATTGTTTGATCAGCAACATTAAGATGTGTGAAAATGATGCGCAGTTTGCTGGCTGGAGAATTCTGGGAGTTGAAGTTCACACCTCATAATGTTGCCAAGGCTGAGAAACACTGGGTTTGATGAAAACCAATCAAGACAAGTTCCAAGAAGACTTATCTTTTTGTAAATGCCCACATCCAAAATCACTGTCTGAAAAGAATGAATGATCACAGATATGAGGAAGAGGACTGAGCGCCTCTGTGTATTCATTAGTGATGGTATCTGAATACCATAGACCATGGAACAACAGCTTTTCGGGCAACAGAAAATGGCAACTAAAATCACAATAAAAAGTTCCTTCTATTTTTTTTTAGCAAGCTTGATGAAAATTATGGCTCCTTTTTCCCCCCTAGAATATTACAATAATTTGGATGCCTTTTTTCTACAGGTTATTACAATAATCTTGCCTCCTTCCTGACTCCATTGTTGTGTAAATATATTGCCAATATTTCAGAAATGATTTTGGCTTGCTATTTTGACTTACCACTGAGCTGCCTTCATGACAGATGGTGTTCAGTTATGCAGAAGACACAGGAGAAAGTAACTGAAGGCATGTGATTCCATTGTCTATTGTGTTGCAGTCCAGCATTAATGCTTATGTTTCCATTAAATGATCTGTGCCTCAATATCAGCTCAGATATTAAACAGAATATGACATTCAAAAGCATAAATTAGTGTAAACCATATATTTAATGGGCTGTGGATCTAAGGTTGCTGCATTCAGGATCATTATAAACTCAAGTCAAGTCAAATGCAGCAAATGTCACAAATGACATAATATCAACTGTGTGTCATATGTTTTAAACAACAGTATTCATAACAAATGAAAGCCATAAGGAAGTGTAAGAGAAGAAAGAAATATGGACTATATAATTTAATCCTAAAACATAGATTAAGATAAATATTTATTTTTAACAGAAATGACTGGCTGAAGATACAATCCATACCTCCAAGCTGTGCCACAAAATGCAATTACATAACAAGCAACCTCAGGCCTGGGCCACCCAACTTTAAAATCTCATCTCTTGATATGGATTCTCCATCCAATTCCCAGTCCAATCACATCTAAAGGCCGAGGAAGCTTTCAAACAAAGAGTTACTGATGTGGCTAGCCACGAAGATTGTCATGGCTGCCATTCTGCTAAGCTACGCATCGCAAGTTGACAGCCTGACATTAGTAACAAGTGGAGGGAGCAGTGGGGTAGGGATGCAGAGAGGAATGAAAACCAAGCTATCCCATCCTGTGGGAAGCAGAGCCATTTCAAGGTCACACTAAAGGAATGCAGAGCCAGCGAGCATGCAAAGACAGGGACCGTTTCCCAAACAGTTTGTTAACATCTAATTGGACATTGACTGATGACCTGAGGGTTGGCTGGGACCAAGGGAAAGTTAACTGAATCTTTTGTGCACAAAAATCTCAGAGACAGCTTTGCCACTTCTGTAACCACATTGGCTTTAGTAAAGTATAATTTTGACTAATCATGGGCCAGGAGTTTTTTTTTCTAATTGACCAAATTGGGATGGTTGACATTGATATTGCAATAGTTAAATATGTCAAAGTCTCTAAAGTGGCTGGTTCAACACAAATCATGTTCCCAGTTTGAAAAATATTTAACAATTTCCATCCTGCAATATTTCACAAGAACTTTTACAGAGCTCGTTGCAAACAACTGGACTCCATGGTAAGACATTGGAGGTTTCATGGAATCTCAACTGAAGAAAAATTGTGCATTTGTGGAACACCAGGCATTCAAGATACTGGACAGATTCTTGTTGACTGCAAATTGTACTTTCCAGAAAGTACTCTCTGCTTATTTAGACATTGGGGCACCTAGGAGAAACAGTCTTATTGCAGGGAACTAACTTGCATATCATCAATAAGACTGTATTTTTCATTTCAAAGGCCATCTCAAAGACGATGGGAATACATTTGTCAGATTGGAGTTAACTGTAGGGATGACTATTATGGAAGTTAGATTTTCTTTTTATCTATTTGTATTTTTTATTAAATTTTATATATTTAATACAGTTAATCAACTTAATTTATAAAGTTTTCTTCTCTTTTTCCTTATCCTATTTTATCTTACTTTTTATCTTTATCTTATCTACTATATTTTATTCTATTTTATCTTACCATAGCTGTTTTATCTCACTTCACTGTATCTTATCTTTCATTGTATTTTACTGTGGCTGAGGCTCATGTTTGATATAGTCAATTGACTAATCAATAAAGTACATCATATCGTATTGTATCGATAGATGGATACCTTGCTATGCAATATTTAATGGTCTTTTCCTAAAGTTGGGGTAGAGCTTTACTGAAAGTACATAAATTAAATTATAATCCTTTGCTTCTGGACCTTATGATAATACCACATTAGTCTATAACCAGGAATAATAGACTTCATTCAAAATGTACTAAATGAGTTAATGCTAAAAGATCCAGTTTTCATAACCTACTGTGCAATTTTGAAAGAAATATTGAGAAGGAACATGTGCTTGCTGAAACTAGAAAATCCCATTCTAATACAAATACACCAACTTCAATCACCTAACCAGTTTGCAATAAATATTTAAAGACTTCACTAAAGTGCTGATGCTAAGGAGAATTAGTGGCTGCCCTCAGTTTGACTGTGCTTTGATGACAATATTAGTTCTGTTTCCATCACTTTTGAAAATACAGATAACTGCTAGATCATGAAAAGGAGAAGTGTATACATTTTACAAAGACTTATTCCCCTAAATTGCATCCAATTGTGACTTTTTAAAAAGTTATTTGCAATTTAATCCAAAATCTACATAAAGAAAGAAAGTCTGAAGAAAACACAGCAGTGTTTCTAAGTGTTGAAAGAAGAATCAGAAGGGAATACATAAAATATCTGCAATCATTCTGGAATATATGGTAATTTTAGCAACCTCCCAATTATGTTTTGATATATTTGCATTTTAGACCTCCTATGGCCTTAAACGTTCTTTAAAAGCAGTCTGATATTTAATGCTTTAGTTATGAAGTATTTTATAAGAAATCCTGTTACACTGTCTCTAAGAATTTACAAAAGGTAATTCAATATATACAGCACAAAAATCTGCTTTCATAATAGCAGCTTCCTGCAATGTCAGTGAAGGACAAAAATGAGTAAGATGTCACATAAAGGGGAAAATTCTATAAAATTAAAATGTATGAACGCAGAATTTTGCAGGAACAGCCAGTTATAAAAATACTTGGGGCTTGCACATAGGCAATGGTTAAGATTAAAAAGAAAATTGTGGCGCAACAATTTCTGAGAAAGGGGTGTTTGCAGTTCCCTGGCACATATCAAAACAGTTGTGTGGCTGATAATATTTGCCCTTACTTTGCCTCAGAGCAGAAGGATATGGGATTGGACATACATCCCGTCCCCTTCCTAGAATGCCATCATTTTTTACTGTGCACAAGATGCAACAGCAGTAAAATAAAATTTGTGATGTGGGTATGCTGCCTCTTCTACATCAAGAGAGCTCACAGGAGCAGATATCATCCTCTTAAAACATAATTGTGTTTTCAACTCAGGCCACTTCCAAAGTACTTAAATCTATTAAATGTGTACCACTCTGAATCTCTGCCTGCCTTATCTGTTTAGGATATTTGAAAATAATTATATTGGTAGAATGCAGCCACCAACTTCCTCACAGGACTGATAGCTCTGTTTAATGTACTCTAAAGATGCCGCTCAGAATATTTTCCTGTTTTTATCACTTGTTTAGAAATTAAAACATTTTCCAATAAAGCACCAGAGGAAGAAAAATGTTAACTTCTTACTAAATTTGTTTTAAAATTCTAAATATACAGAGTTTTTGAGCATACAGCTGTCTTCTGCAGCTTTAGAAAACTTGCTATTGTAAATAAAAACTGTGCCAATTCTCCTAGTTTTTACAGGGAAAAAGTGTGATCCATTTTTTATCTCAGAAAAACAAAACCAAGTATGCAATTCTGCACTCAACTGGTCTTGTTCTCCTTTATTTCCTGTTGAACACAATTGAATATTAACTCACCTGGCTTTAAGAGCAACTACATATTTTCATCAATATGACCGTCTGTCATCAGCATGACAATAAAAACAGAATAGCAGGGTCTGTTTAGTTAAGTTCTCAAAGCTGAAGCTTCTTTAGATATATTACCATTAGCAAAACAACCCATTGATCTATGTATTTTCCAGTGTTCTCCTTTCTTGTTGTATTTTCTCAGCTGAGAATATTAGGAGCTCTTCCAATTAAAGGGACAGTCACTAGCCTTTGAGCCTGGCATAAACTGGGCTCTCCCTGGTACAAATTCTTATTTTCACACTATAATGGCAATCTGTATGGTCCTTGCTTGTTGAGGGAGGGATAAGTTAACGAAATGAATTGGTATATTTTGATGGCTTTGTTTCTTTCCCACCAAGTGTTACCATCAATCACTCTCTTTAACTCTCTTAATCCAGCAATGAGTTTAGATTAGCTATCCTGCTAGGTCACAGGTATCAAACTCGATCATGTCATGTGACATATCGAGAGATATCGTGACATTTTTTGCCTTTGCGGACCCAGGGTGAGCGTGGCCTGCATGTGATGCATCCAGCCCGTGGACCACCAGTTTGACAGCCCTGTGTTAGGTGATCCAAAGAGCAGGTGTCAGGCATTAAGAGGAGAGGAAATACCTTGTGAAGTAGGAGAGCTATGTCCCAGTACTTTTGCTTGACATAGTTTCTTCCCTATACCTGTAACCTATCAATCACACTATTTCTGAATAATGCTCTGCCAACAGGTAAGGCACAAAGTGCACAAAGGGAAGTCAGAGGGAGCAACTGGTAATAAGGGAGTTCCTTTGGGCTTTGAGGGAAAGATAGCTTGAACAAGGAGTCCACTTCAGACATCACAGTCAGCAATATCCAGAAGGCACTGGTGGAAAACCACAAACAGCAAACAATTCTGATTGGCCTCATGCACAATAGCAACCATTGTCACTATGACACCTAGTGCTGACACAGCCTTAATGAGGAAACAGTTCGTACTAATGCTGACATAAGTAACCATAACATATTGCACTAAATCTTATGGTAATTGCATATATATGGTAATTGCATCTGATCCTGGGAATTTTTATTAGTAAGGACAACACTTAGGGCATGTAATAAGAACTATTATAGTTGATCTTACAGTCAGCCAGATGTTTTGGCTGTATTTGGCACTTGGTTCATCAATTGCATCTTTCCCAATCACAGGGGTCAGGAAGAGACTGTTGTTTGATGGTCTTAAAAGTGTCATGGCAGAATGTAAGTTACTCCAAGTAAAGCTGCATTCTGCAATTGATCGGTGGTGATTTTTTCAGTGCCAATGATGTTCAAGTGGTGCTTTAGTTGTTTTGGGATTGCCTAAGATTCCTATTACAATTGGTACTACCTTTGCTTTCTTTTACCACAGCCATACTACTTCGATTTGTAGTCTTTATATTTTGTGATTTTCTTCAGTTCTTTCTCTTCTATTCTGCCATCTCGAGGTACAGTATTGCAACATCCATTATCCAGGCTTTTTTGTCTTTCTTATCAACAGTAGTTAAATCTGGAATGTGGTATGACAAATACTTGTCTGTTTGAATTCTAGAATCCCAGAGCATTTTAGTTTTTTCATTTTCTTTGTCTGTTTTGTGGTTCCACAAGTTTTTACTTATAGGCAAATGGTATTTCTTGTAGATATTCCAATGTACCATTGTTGCAACTTTGTATGTCAAGCTACAATTCTGGCTTTGTGTATATTTGTTCTTAGGGCCTGGCCTTGTACAGCCATAATTAGTCCCTCTGTCTCTTTCTTCAACTTTCCTGCTCTTAGCCATTGCCAGATCTTGTTATCTTTTTTGCTTGGTAGGTTTTTTATATATATACTGGACAAATAATATTTTGCTTTGTCATGTCTCTTTTCTGATTTTCATTTAGTCTTTATTATTGGCCAGTTTGAGTTCTTCAGTATATCATAGGCTTTCATTGTGAACTAGTTTCAATGCATCTTCTTTACTATCAGATATTCTTCTAATGCCCTTTTTGTCTTCTTCAACTATCTTGTGTACTGGCTATATTCCATCCCCATCTATGCTCCTTGGTAATAGAGCCTGTCAACATTACTGTATGGATAAAGGGCATGATTCATTGTCATATTTTTATGGGCTTCCTATCTGGAGCTTCTAGTTCAGCTTAGGTAGAGCCCACTATTCTAGTTATATATCTAATGACTTGAATTGCCCAGGTGTTAATTGCCTTGGTGGTATTTCTGCCACTGAGTCTGGAGTTTAATATTTTTTTTGTCATTTTTCATTCTTCTGATGTATTCACTACTAACCTACTTCTGGACTTCAGTGTGCTTGATGTTGTCAGCCTGAAGGATACTACCATCAAAATGAATGATCAAGTTGGATTATTGAACAATACAAGCATAAGAGCAAATTCTAAATTTAATCCTGTTTACTTGTATTAAAAAGAGTAATTGTTTGAAAAGTTTAATAGATACATACATCAACTGATCTCATATCCCAGAGATTTCTCATTAAAGTATGGTGGATTTCTTCAAACGCCAGGGCTTTGGAAGTGCATATATGACCTCAAGGCTGTCTTTTGGGGTTTGTCCATCTGCTAGTTACATCCTAGACTTTTTGTAGTTTTTCAGAAAATTTTTCAGCTTACAGACAATAAGACATTTCCTTATTCTTGTTATCTCTTTTCTGGCTGCCTAGAGCCATTCTTTGCTAACATCTCTGATTTTCAGCTCTCCAACTGACCTCATTTTTGCACAGTTCCTTTCTTTACAATATTATGACTTTTCAGTCCTATAAATGTTCCCATTCATTCTCCATTCAGTCTAAACACTTACAATGCTTGCAATGATTTAATGCAATTTACAGGAAAAATCAATACATATATACTGTATGACCATAGATTAGAGAGTATGGTAATAATGATCAGTAAATAACTGTGTTTACTGGAGTTTGCATAAATCTCAAGGGTATATCTTTTGGTTCACTAAGGCCATTGTAGGCTTGCGCAGCATATCAAGAACTGCATTCCTGAAGCAGGCAAGAGCAAGATTCATTCTGGCTGTACCTTAACCTCTTTTCTATTTAACTCCATAAATTCCAGTAACTATTTAAAAAAAAGCTGGCAGAGGGGAGAGGATGTCACACATTCAGTATTGAGTATTGGGGCAATTGGAACATCTCTGGGGAGGAGGGAAAACAATAACAAAAAGGGGATCAGACTATCGTGATACAAAGTCCACTCCATATACAACTACATAGGAAGTCACAATGTAAATCTGAAAGAGAGGAGCATCCAGTGTGATGTCACAAAACACATTTCATTATTTTGGTGTCACTGAAATTAAGTACAAAATCCTATAGCTAGCAGTTCTTATAAAGCCCCCTATAACCTGTACACGTGTTAGAATAATTTGATTTTTTACATATTTCTTTAAAAATATCATAGTAAAGAATGCACCATGTGTTTAACAATGTTGTATTGCTTTATGACTGTCATTCTAGTAGTGAGATGGCTGGCTTTTAAATTTAAAAAATAAGTATAAATAAATGTCTGTTTTCTTTTATCTTTGGTGTTTAATGACATGTTTGAAGCCTAATTTAGCACTATTTAGATACAGTAATCAAATGAAATTAACTGAGCACCATGCATTGAGATTTATATTGCTGTACAAAGCTAATTTTTCTTTTAATAATGTCATCATCATCATCATCATCATCATCATCATCATCATAATCATCATCATCATCATAATAATAATAATAATAATAATAATAATAATAATAATAATGTTGGAAGGGACCTTGGAGGTCATCGAGTCCAACCCCCTGCTCAGGCAGGAAACCCTCATTTCGAACAAATGGCTGTCCAGTTTCTTCTTAAAAACTTCCAGTGTTGGAGCATTCACCGCTTCTGGAGGCAGGCTGTTTCACTGGTTAATTGTTCTAACTGTCAGGAAGTTTCTCCTCAGTTCCAGGTTGCTTCTCTCCTTGACTAGTTTCCATCTGTTGCTTCTTGTCCTGCCCTCAGGCGCCTTGGAGAATAGCTTGACTCCCTCTTCTTTGTGGCAACTCCTGAGATATTGGAATACTGCTATCATATCACCCCTAGTCCTTCTTTTCATTAAACTAGACATACCCAATTCCAGCAACCGTTCCTTATATGTTTTAGCCTCCAGTCCCCTAATCATCTTTGTTGCCCTTCTCTGCACTCTTTCTAGAGTCTCAACATCTTTTTTACATCGTGGTGACCAAAACTGGATGCAGTATTCCAAGTGTGGCCTTACCAAGGCATTGTAAAGTGGTATTAATACTTCACAAGATCTTGATTCTATCCCTCTGTTAATGCAGCCCAGCACTGTGTTGACTTTTTTGGCAGCTGCAGCACACTGCTGGCTCATATTTAAGTGATTGTCCACTAGGACTCTGAGACTAGATTGTTTGGGAAAATGTATAGCATATGGGAAAAAAAGAAATAGTTAATATATTAATTTGCCTCATAAATCAATTGAAACATAGGATTTGATGTGTTTTTTTGAGGAAAAAATATGGTGATGTGGTTATAATTGTTCTTTGCAGTATTAATTATTCCTACAGTATGTGGATCAGCAGGAAAGAAAATTGCCATCCGTCTTGTTCTGATTCCTCCATGATTCTTGTTTTTGCAGTTCAAACTGGATGTGCTTTGTTGTCATGCACCTTCCCAGTTCCTCACAGAAGTGACTGACCAACTAGCATTGATTTTTACTTTATCTCATTATTAGTTGTATCTCCTTTGTCTTTTAGGGATATTCTTTCTCCCATTCTGCTGTGTCTCTTTTTCTTCTGAGTTTCAATGGTGCAGAATATTTACTGTATCTCTTGATTCTGCTTATCACTCTCATCCATTGTGTTTCTTCTTCTGGTTGACTGTCTTCTTTCTGTACAGTCACCACCTCTGTCCATTCTTATTGTAATGCTTTCTTTATGGAATTAATAAATCCTTATCTTTTTGCAACAACTGAAGTTTGACTATTTGCCACTCCAGGTTTTTATTTTTTTTCTTCATAGAAGTCTGGTCTCAGCTTGTGTTTTCTAAACATATACTGTAGCCCAGGTTGTTTTCAGGTAGAAAGACCAATGCCTCATAAGTGTTGGTCATAATTGGACAAATGCGAAATTGTACTCCAGAATTTTCCAGATAAATACCTGAGAGCTTCTCAGGGATTTATCCTACATCATTTATTTATTGTATTTAGAAAATGCACATCTCCCTCACACAGGGATTCTCTGTTATGAAGTAGAAACCAATTTTGATCCTTCTCCATGTGTCACTCTTTCAGGTACTTAAAAAAAGTATGTCATGTTCTCACTCACTCTTCTTTTCTCAAGTGTAAACATACTCAGTTCCCTCGTAAGATTTGGTTTATCCTTCTCTGATCATTCCTGTTACCCTTATCTACTCTAATCAACTTTTTTTGAATTCTTATCAAAGAACTGCCCGAACTGGATACAAAACTCAAAATGGAAAGTGGCTACTGTAGAAAATAGCAGCACTATAGTGTATGTTCCCATGATTTGTACTTCTGTTATGCCATCTAAAACTATATTTGACTTTTTGGTAGCCACGTCATACTGCAGACATAAGTTAGCTTGTTTGCCTTCAATTTCAGGCTCCCTTATTATATATACCATTATTAAGCTATTGTTTATTTGTTTTTATTTGTACTGTATGCATGTTCCTTTTTACTTATTCTATTATAAATTGGGGAAATGATTAAAGTGTGTAAATCATGCATAGACAGGAAAAACTTTTCTCCTCAGTTTTGTAGCCAGGAAGAAGATTTAAAACAGGAAACAGGAGCATATACTCTCATAGCTCATAATTAATTTGTGGAATTCATCATCACAAAGCATGATGATGACACTAAGTTGGACAGTTGTAAAAGAGAGTTGGATAAAATCTAGGAGGGCAGGCCTAACAAAAGCTGTCGGTTCTGAAGTTTCAGTGTTACCTCTGCATTGTGGTAGCATGTGTCCAAATATTGGAAGAGTAACTGTCCATCTCACACATGTGATGCAGCTGGGTGATCACATAAAAAAATGCTTGAATAATATGAGCCTTGGCCTAATCCAGTAGAACTATTATATAAGATAGACATTGCCTATTCTGTTATCATTGAACAATCTTGTAATTTCCCTTAAAAAAAAGAGCATCAGCATTATATTATTTTTGTCCCACTAATTCTCACTATTTTCACTTTGACTTTTAAATGTTCTCTATTCCTTCAAGTCAAGTATAGCCTTGTGCCTTTTACCACCATTTGAAGGATATAATTTTCAGCAAGAAGATCAGTAATTTCCTGGAAGGTCCATGCTTGTCTCCTAACATGTCGGGAAAGTTTAAGTCTCTATCACTGTTACTTTATGCCTCTTTGAAAGATCTGCAGTTTGTGTTTAGAAAACATAATCCATTTTTTTCTTCTTGGCTGTAGCTGCTAGCAGATAATAACAATGATACTGTTTTTATTCATCTTTTCACTTGTTTGAATCCAAATGCTTTTAACAATAGAACCAAGTTCGTGCTTTTACAATTTTGTGCAGATGCAGATATTTTAAACATATAATGCAACCAGTCTTCCATTTCTGTTGCTTCTGTTGCTTTGCAACACATTTTGTCATTTGATTTCTATATTTCAGTTCTGCAAATTACCTTTATCCTATGAAATCATTTTACCTTCCTGAAATAAGAGTTCAAAGTTATATTTTGAGCATTAATATATAAATAATGAAGGCCATGACCTTTATAAATCAGCATTCCTCTTGATTTTTATTGTTTTAATAATATAGTCTCCAATTTTTGCAGTATATCAGTTTTGTCTTATATTTAGATTTTAAATTCACCATTATATATTTTTTTCTGTACAAAAGAAGCAGAACAGAGGACAGTGCTTCATAATTATATTTAGGAAAAATTGCTTTATAATGGTCTTTAAATGTTCATGCTATCAAATGCTATTATTTAATGACTGGGATTGAACAGAATATTGATATATGTACTCATATGCTACTTAGAAAATGTTAGCCTGAAATAATGAAATGCTTAGGGATGTTTTGCTTTCAAATTACTTCCTCATAGATTTTAATCACTCCTTGGAAACTGTAGTATGAAAAATATTCATTTAGTAAGATGCAGAATCCTTTAAGATATATACAAACTTACATATAATGTAACAGAGTCACTTAAACGTATAGAATTATGATAAAAAATAAAATAAATCAATAAATAATTCAGATAAATAATTCAGGCACAATTATTAAGAATTGGAGCTTTATAAGAATACACTTTATGAAATCCACCATTGGAACATATTTAATGTATGTTATTATGATTACAACACACATGGGATATATTCAAAGGTATGAGTCAAGATTTAATAACTGAAACAGTTTGTAATATACTTGAAACATATAAAAGAAAATGTAATAACTTATAATTTAAAAGAGTTTTTAAAAGACTATTTCTGAAGAATGACAATTTCAATTCTGATTCCTTTATAAGACTATGAAGTATGGTACTTAGACACTTCTCTTTGATGTTCACCATGAATTTTTCTTTTTTGTGGAAGATAAGATAAGATAAGATAAGATAAGATAAGATAANCACCATTTCAGACAAATGGCTGTCCAGTCTCTTCTTAAAAACTTCCAGTGTTGGAGCATTCACCGCTTCTGGAGGCAGGTTGTTCCATTGGTTAATTGTTCTAACTGTCAGGAAGTTTCTCCTTAGTTCTAAGTTGCTTCTCTCCTTGATCAGTTTCCATCCGTTGCTTCTCGTCCTGCCTTCAGGTGCCTTGGAGAATAGCTTGACTCCCTCTTCTTTGTGGCAGCCCTTAGATACTGGAACACTGCTATCATTTCCCCCCTCGTCCTTCTCTTCGTTAAACTAGACATACCCAATTCCAGCAACCGTTCCCTGTATGTTCTAGCCTCCAGTCCCCTAATCATCTTTGTTGCTCTTCTCTGTACTCTTTCCAGAGTCTCAGCATCTTTTTTACATAGTGGTGACCAAAACTGGATGCAGTATTCCAAGTGTGGCCTTACTAAGGCATTGTAAAGTGGTATTAATACTTCATGTGATCTTGATTCTATCCCTCTGTTAATGCAGCCCAGCACTGTGTTGGCTTTTTTGGCAGCTGGAGCACACTGCTGGCTCATATTTAAGTGATTGCCCACACCCCTACATATACATAAGAAATAAATATTAAATACTGTCCAACTTGAATATATAATGGAAGGAAGAAGCTTGAGAGAATTTCCCTATAGTAGGGGTAGCAATCCCCAGAAAGGTATAGTGTTAAGTTGTAAGATTTGTTCTCTTTGGCTTTCCTAGACATTGTTAGACTGTAACAATTCTGGAAATTTAAATATGAAAGATTTGCTTATGTGAGGATACCATGATTCATTGTTTATAACATGTGATGATAATCGATTGAGGTTTTGCACTGTGAGTCTCCTTGCAGTGGTATGTAAAAAAGATGCTGAGACTCTAGAAAGAGTACAGAGAAGAGCAACAAAGATGATTAGGGGACTGGAGGCTAAAACATATGAGGAACGGTTGCTGGAATTGGGTATGTCTAGTTTAACGAAGAGAAGGACGAGGGGGGACATGATAGCAATATTCCAATATCTCAGGGGCTGCCACAAAGAAGAGGGAGTCAAGCTATTCTTCAAAGCGCCTGAGGGCAGGACAAGAAGCAACAGATGGAAACTGATCAAGGAGAGAAGCAACTTAGAACTAAGGAGAAACTTCCTGACAGTTAGAACAATTAACCAATGGAACAACCTGCCTCCAGAAGCGGTGAATGCTCCAACACTGGAAGTTTTTAAGAAGAGACTGGACAGCCATCTGTCCGAAATGGTGTAAGGTTTCCTGCCTGAGCAGAGGATTGGACTCGATGACCTCCAAGGTCCCTTCCAATGTTTATTATTATTATTATTATTATTATTATTATTATTGTTGTTGTTGTTGTTGTTGTTGTTGTTGTTATTATTATTATTATTAACTTGCCAAAGCCACCGAGAATCTTCCTCTGAATAATGAGATGGGCAGCATATAAATTTAATAAATAAATAAAACTTATTATTTCAATTAATGCTTTGATATATGGTGATGTATAGAGTGCTTGCTGTTCATCCTACTTAGTGGCTATATCTATTAATTGTTTGGGGGCTGGGTATGGGTTCTTAGCTACCAATGCCATTCATAAGCTTTTCTTCATTAAAAAGAAAAGGAAGAGAGAAACTCTATTTTCTTGGCAACATATATGGCAGCAATAAACAAAACAAAAACACCATAGAGGAGGAGGAGAATCCTTTAAAATGAGGAAATCTATCTTAGGAAAGTTAGGAAATTCATATTCATAGTGGGCAAAGATATGTGGTACCAGAAATTGGTACCTGGGAGTCATCCAATCAAACTCAAAATTTAGAATTGTTGACTTGAATAGTTCCATTTAAAGCAAAGTTCAGGCTGTCACAAATTTGACTGATGGTTACCATGGTAAATCAAAATACATAGTGCAACCCAATCAGGGAATTGTTATATGAAATACGTTCATATATTCATTCTTCCTCATTGTCTCCAATAGTTCTCTTGAAAATTAAGGAACATAGAACAATAAGTTTCATAGATTTCAAATGCATTACTCAGCAACAGATGATACTAGGCTATATTACTACTCTAGCAACTGATATTGATATTATGAATTACATAAAACCAACAATTTTATATCTATATTCAAATCTATTATTTAGCCCATCCTTTGCAAGCAATGGTCCAGAAGCATACTATAAGATTTGAGGAAATAGCTCTTACATCTCTTATCCATGCAACTACCAGCTTCATAATATTTTACCAGGGTCAGCCATACTGTTAAATAATGATGGGTGTCATGAAAGAGTAGCACATAGTATGTGGTTAGTTATTTCATGTAATGTTGTATTTTTTTTCTGCAAGAGAGTGGTACTTGTGGATTTTCTACCTTAGGAATCAAAATAACTCAGTTATGATTATTATGTAGAATGATTCCGGAAAGAGAGGCTATTTTCTGTTCTACCTCAGACAGCAGCATGTCTTTGACTGCCCTAATCTCTGCCTTGTGCCCTGAATTGTTAATTACTGGCAATTGAATAGAAAATAATTCCCCGTAGGTAATGTCCTGCATGCTTTTCATGGCTACATCTTATTTATGTATGTTAATCTAATTTTCTTTCAAAAAAGAAAGGGTGGGATCTTCAGGATTATTTTCCAGATAGCATTTGCATAGCAAGATTCTTGAATGTGTGGAAGTAAATACTGTATTAATATTATAAGTTATTTATAGATTAGGTTTTATCAAAATTGATCTGATAAAATGGGAATCAATGGTTTAACATATACTCCAAGGCCTATATCTTTTCTTGTGTGTAGTAAGATACTGTAAGAGACAGAATGGCAGAACCTGGGGGTGGAGTGAAAAGAGGAACAGCCTAGAATTCCTACATAGCCACAAGTGAACCAAGTCCAACTCTCCTTTTTGTTATAGATTTTCCTCTTCATTCTCATCTCATTCTCATCTCTTCATTCACTTCATTTCTGAAGCTTCTCAGTAAACCAAGAGTCCTTTGTGGCTCCAGGTATAATGTTTTTACACTAAAATAGGAAGGGAACAAAGCTTCTAAATCAGGATTTTGCTAAAATGCAACATAGGCTATAGTTTATAGCAAATCCTAATAATAGATCAATGACAGTGGGTAGTAAAGTATATAAGTAACCTCTTCATGCTGTGTATATACTCCAAGAGAAGATTGGTTAAATACAGAATGATTTTCTTATCCCTTGGGTGGGCACACAAATGGTCTGATTCACTGTCTAGCAGTAAGATGAAATAATTTAAAATACAGCTGCTCTTAATGTCTGTGACAGATGGATATAAACAAAAAACTGTGGATACTATCCACTGTCATTTCAGTGCTTTTATATGTACCAATATACATACACTGAAAGATAAATGATGAGACAAGTCCCTTGTCTATGTAAAGTTCATCCAAGTACATCGTGGAAACCTTTTCTTAGCTTCTGAACATGATCACAAGGGGTCATCTTTCAGCGTAGACAAAGATAGATTTTATATTCATTCCCACACATTTTTATCTCTCACTTGGAAACTACAGGGCTGTCTAGAATAAGAAATGTAGTACCGTACTTTTAAATGTTTAAAATGAATTTGGCATCCTTTATGGTTTTCACAATGGATTTGTTACAGTGATCAAATCAGTTTAACCATACAGCTAGAATTATTCTTGATACTAAAAGAAATCTGGATTCACTTTACATTTACTATTCTCAAATGGATATACTTATTCATGTGAAAATGACCAAAGAAAAAATATTTATTTTTAAAAATACTATGCTGCCCTTCATGAAAATAATCTGAAGTGCAGACTGATATAATCCCAGGAAAAAAATTGTCATCAAATTTTGAAAAGAGACAATGTATTCTATTGTCAACGTATACAAAGGCTTAATTCAGAGTGATGGAACTTTTGCATCAGTCTGCTGTGACATTGTCAAGCTCTCATCAAAGTCATTACTATCCCCACAAGAGTGCATGTTTTGCAGCATACAGAGAAGCACCTTTATGGAATGGAGAGGTGAAAAATATTAAATAGGAATTCTTAGGAACTAGCAGGGGAGAGATAGCAGGGGATGAGAGTTCTTGGCTAGAGAGAGGCTGATGCTTATGAGAGTAATAAAGTCTTGAGTTGGAGATGTGGAAAGAATAAAAAAAGAAAAAGAAGAAAAATAATAAGAAAAAGGGAGAAGAAAATCAGAGGGATAGTCCACTGATGAGATAAGTTTAGGTAGGTGATGGATACAGGAAAAACTGCAATCAATAATCCAGTAGACTAAACATCTGAGAAATTTGAGGCAAAGGTAATCTGAGAAAGAATAAGATTCCAAAGGATGGTAGTCATTTTCCCTAATTAAAGTGGTGACAACTGCCAGAAACAAAAAAGGAGAACTTGAAAGCAACTTTGAAGAAGAAGAAGGGGCCAAGATGAGAAAAAGTAAGTCAAAAGAGAGATTCTTGCCTTTGTTCAAAGAACATTCCCCACAAAGAATATACCACCCACTTAAGATGTCATCTTTGGACCCCTTCTGTTGGACAATTATAGGACAGTTTCTAATCTCCCCTTTCCGGGGAAGGTTGTCAAAAAGATGGCTGGGACTTGGAGGGCATCGATTATATGGAACTGTTTCAGTCTGCATTCAAGCTAGGGTATAATATAAAAAAGATTTTCTGTTATGGTCACACTTGCAGACCTTTGGCAGAACCAAGATGGGGGTGATGCATCTATCCTTGTTCTCTTTGATCTCCGAGTGGCTTTTGATAGTGTTTCAGGGGATAGGAGTAGGAAGCGCTGTGCTCTAATGGTTCACCTCCTTCTTCAGCAGCCAAATCCAGTCAGAGTTGATGGGGGAGATAGATTGCATCTGAGCCTCTCATATATGGGGGTTCCTCAGGTTTCAATGCTGCCTCTGCTTCCATTCATTATCTACATGAAAGTACTGGGTGAGGATGTCTGCCAGTTTGGGATGCAATATCATCAGTGTACTGGTGATACCAGTTCTACATCTCAACTCCAAATAGCACAGATGAAACTGTTCAATGTATTGTGTTATGTTTCTAGTTCGGTGAGGCATTGACGAGGCGAATGGTGCAAGCAACAACTCTTTATTCAGTTAACAACAGAAGCAGCCCTAACTGCTGCTTAACCACTATTTATACAGCTCACCATTAGGCGGCAGCCAATAGAATTAAAGCAGTATTTCCCTCTTAAAGACAAGCTAATTAACATGTAGACAGTCAGTCTGGACCTTAAGTAGGTGCAGCCTTTTGGCCGTTTCCAACAGTTTCCAAGTAAATTAACCTCAATACATAACACCCCTTCCCCCTAGATAGTTCATAATTACAAATATTGAACATAGTCCTGTAAATATTTTGGTGGCCTTCTTGACCGTTCCAAGCACCTCGGCACCATTGTAGGCCCCCAGTCTACTACCTCGCCTGCCAGGCTGGGTAGACCAGGGCTTTGGGACCTGTTTGCAATGGGTAGGCATGAGTCTCTGTGGTTGGTCTGTCCAGGTAGACCCGAGCCAGAGTCCATAGGTGGAGCAGTTTCCACTGGGCTGGAAATTGGAGCCGCCTGCCAGGATTGCTTAGTGGGTGCAGTCTCTGTATTTGGGGTCAATTCGCTGTCTGCTCATGCCCCTCCCCCGGGGTCTCACCCTCGCTCCCAGACTCCGGTGCTCGGCTGTCGGGCTCCCCCTGGATTTGGCTTCTGCCAGAGTCATGAGCCAGCGGCTGGTTCGCTAGCCTCCGATGCAGTTGGTCGATGTGCCTCCATAGCATGCGACCGTCTTCCAGGACCACTTCATAAGAGAGTGGTCCTGACACCTTACCAACCATAGCTACCACCCACAGTGCCCCTTGCCCGTAGTTCCGAGCCCATACCCAGTCACCAACTTGCAATCTCCTCAGCGACGTTGGCTGTGCTGATTCTGATGCAACTCAATCTGGATGCTGACGATCCAGCTTAGTGATCAAGCGATGGCCCCATCTTAATTCTGCTGGGCTTCTGCCTGTGGAAGTGTAGGGAGTCGTGCATTGGCAGAGCAAGAAGTCTGCTAGTATATGCTGCCAGTTGCCGGTTACGATCCTTTTTAAGGACTCTTTGGTCGTTTGGACCATGCGTTCCACTTGGCCGTTAGAGGCTGGGTGAAAAGGGGCCGAAGTGGCATGCCTGATCATATTGGCCCTCAAAAAGGACTGGAATTCTGAAGTGGTAAATTGAGCCCCATTGTCTGAGACTATCACATCAGATAACCCGTGTGTGGCAAAGAACCTGTGCAGTTCCTGGATGGTCCTGGCAGTAGTCATAGTTTGGACAGGTGCGACCTTTAACCACTTAGAGTGGCTGTCCACCACAATAAGGAACAGCTTTCCCTGAAAGGGGCCTGCAAAATCGATGTGGATTCTTGACCACGGGACTTGTGTGGTTTCCCATCGATGGATGGGGGCTTGTGGCATTTCTGGCCGGGATTGCTGGCAAATGTAGCAGCTGTGTACTTGGGTCTCAATATCTTTATCTAACCCTGGCCACCACAGATAGCTTCTCGTGAGTGCCTTCATCCGGATGTCTATTCGTGCAGAGACTCTAGTACCCTGGCCTTAAGGAGTGTGGGACTATGACCTGACTTCCCCACAAAATGCAGCCTTTGTGAGCTGATAGCTTGTCCTTCCTCCTAGTGAAGCTCTGAAAATTAGGCCCCGGACTCAAGTCCAGCCATCCTGTGAGCACCCAATTCAACACGTGGCTCAGCGTCTTGTCTGAAGCTGTTTCGGCAGCCATGTCCCTTGTGTTAAGAGGAGACTCTGGCACATCCTGGATAACCAGGATTTGAGCAGCTGGAGTGGGGTCTGGCTCTAATTGCAGCAGGGGCAGCCTGCTAAGGCCATCCGCGTGGCCCATTTCCCTGCCTGGTTTGTGAATCATCCTTGGAGAGAGAATCTGAGGTGTTTGTTTGTCTGTTTTGTTTGTCTGTTTGGAAATCAGTTAACAGGAGATACGACAGGTTGAGTTTGACTCATTTGCCATTGCGACTGCAAATGTGGTTAAAAGTTCCTGGGGAAATTATAGACAGGGCTGACCCTGTATCTAATACCATGTTGCATGGGACTCCATGAAGCTTGACTTTGAGTCTCAGCTTTTCCTTCATGGGGCAATGGGCAACTGTTCTAAACGCACTCCTTCTGCTGGCACAAAAGCCAACTCTGTGTTGCCCCGGGCCCCTGGTACCTTTCCTGGGAAATTCTTCTTGTGGAATGGCGACCTTTGCAGATGGCAGCGATGTGGCCTTGCTTTCCACACGCCGGCACGATGCTGTGCGGAACCTGCACTCCAAACATCTATGTTGGCCTCCACAGCCCATACATCGAGTGAAGGGAACTTCCTTGTCAAGAGGCCGATGAACTCTTGCTGGTGGTTTCTGCAGATCGATTTCATGGTCCATTTGGGGACCTCACCTCTTTCCGCGTCCTCGTGGTGGACGGTTTCTGGGCTGGAAGTGTTCTTGGAGGACTGTAAGGCTTTTACGACTCCCCCGGCAGCTTCTTAGGCCATGATTTCCTTTAGGGCATTTTAAAACGACAAAGTCTCTTTCGTGAACAACTTCTGCTGAAGATCCCTGTTCCTCAACCCGCAAACTAAACGGTCTCTCAGTCTCTCTTCAAGGTCTTGGAAATTTCAGAGCTGGGACACCTGTCGTAGGGCAGCTATGAACTTGGCAGCAGACTTGCCTGGTTGTTGCTCCCTTTGTTCGAAGGCATGTCTCCAGGCAATGACTGAGAGCTTCGGTTCGAAATGATCTTTGAGCATTTTCTTGAGCTCAGTGTAGGTGACCAATTCAAGTGTGGCTGATGAGACCAGGTTTTCGGCGATATCGAATGTCGCCTGGCCGCACACGCACAGCAGTGTTGCGGCCTTTAAGCCATCTTCGCTAATTTGGTTAGCTCTCAGGTAGTTCTCCACTTGCGACATGTAAGAGCTCCACCTCTCGGGATGCGACACATCGAACTCCAACAATTTTCCGAGCTTGGCCATGGTAAGTTGTCTCTGACCTCGCAATGCCTTGTGCTACTAAAGCTCTGTTGTTGAGCCTGGGGATGGGTCCCTCAGGGCGTTGGCCTCCAGCGTTGCTTGTTGGCCGGCAGAGGGGGGAACGTAGTTCCTATCAGGGTGCTGAGGCCTGGTCTTACCCCTAGTGACTTCTGGCTCTTTATTTCTTCGCAGCACATCCCACCTTCATTGCCACTGTTATGTTTCTAGTTCAGTGAGGCATTGATGAGGCAAATGGTGCAAGCAACAACTCTTTATTCAGTTAACAACAGAAGTAGCCCTAACTGCTGCTTAACCACTATTTATACAGCTCACCACTAGGCAGCAGCCAATAGAATTAAAGCAGTATTTCCCTCTTAAGACAAGCTAATTAACATGTAGACAGTCTGGAGCTTAAGCAGGTGCAGCCTTTTGGCTGTTTCCAACAGTTTCCAAGTAAATTAACCTCAATACATAACATATTGTCTGGAGGCTGTTGAAGTCTGGATGGAGAGGAATAGACTTCAGCTCAATTCTCATAAGACTGAGTGGCTATGGCTGTTTGGACCCACTAGGTCAGGGTTATCACCTTCCTTGGTCTTGGCTGGGCAGCATTTCCATAGTTAAAACTGGTGCACAACTTAGGGTTCTTTCTGGATTCACAGCTGCTGCTGGAAGAGCAGTGGCAACATCATCCAGAAGGCCTTTGCACAGATACATCTTGTGTGCCAGTTGCACCCATTCTTCAGTTGGAAAGCATTTCACTCATGCTCTAGCTATTTCATACTTGGATAATTGCAATGCACTTTTGAAGATCATTCAAAGCTATAGTTGGTTCAAAATGCAAGGATGTGTGAACACTAAGTGGCACTTCTCTATGTGCCTTGTGATCATGCTATGCAAGCTGTATTGGCTGCCAGTTGACTTAAGTGCAACCCAAGGAGCTAGTTATAACCTACACCGCCCTGTATAGCATAGGGCCTGGATAACCGAGAGATTGCTTATTTCCAATTGTTTCTGCCTGCTTAGTGCATTCCAGGAGAGAGGGTATGCTTCAGGTCTCCTCTGTTAAATATTGCCATCTTGTGAAACCTAGAAAACATTGCAGAAATCCAAATGACCACTAAATAGCAACAACAGATGAGTACATCT
The DNA here is from genome assembly GCF_001527695.2 of Protobothrops mucrosquamatus. Taxonomy (NCBI): domain Eukaryota; kingdom Metazoa; phylum Chordata; class Lepidosauria; order Squamata; family Viperidae; genus Protobothrops; species Protobothrops mucrosquamatus. Next base: position 1,388,292 of record NW_015386442.1, on the reverse strand, counting down.
TTATCACTCTTTAATGATTGGCTAGATTTTCACAGACTATAGTCTTATTTACTGCTTCTTTTGTCAGTCTAGTACAGTGTACCTCAATTGTGGCAATGTCTGGATTTCAATTCCCAGAATTCCCCAGCCAGCAATCATAAAGATGCCAAGGTTAAAAAACACTAGTCAAGTGTCTCCCAGGTGTGTTTGGATTTCAGTTCCCATGCTTAGTTAGGAAAGTCTAACACATTGAAGGCATCCTTCAGAGAAAGGTCAGTCTCCTGTCTGGCAGGGATTTTTTATTTCTGAAGATTTTTCCCCAGAGCATCTATGTGAGGTTTGGGGGGGAGTTTAATAGAGGCTTTACAACATATGTTAGAATTTCCTTCCTGCAAAACATGTTATATATTCTCCATTTGTGGGGCTTCATGGTGTAAAAAGAGGGGTGAAAATGGAGAACTAGAAAAAATGTATAGAAAAGAAAGTGATATGGATAAACAGAGAATATCTTGTCAGATTTATCATAATTTTTTGGGAACACATTATATGTTTATTCCAAAATACTAACTACGAAGTAAAACAAAGATACTAGGTTAATAAAATTAATCCTTATAAAGGTGTTTGATATTTTCAAAAAAAAAATAGGAAAGTCTACTTATCATAAATAATAAAACTCACAGGCTTAGAGTCATTGTTTATTTCTAGGAAGAGCAGATCTGAAACGTGGCATGTGCAACAATCTCATGTGGGCCGAAATTTCATCTTATCCAATTTATATTACTGCCAATGTACTTTTAATTATGATTTCATCAGAGTCAATTAGTAAGGTTTGGGATCACATGAGACATATATTTGATATGCAAAACAAAATAATCTGCATAATTGATGTTTCCTTGCAGCTGATTCTGTATGTGTCCATAGGGGTATAGCTAGCTACACCAGCTGTCCCTTGTGATAGTCAGGAGTGTAGCTAGCTTACATTAAGCTACATCAGCTATCTCTTGCTACCTTACTGGCTTCCTGCTATCTGATAACTATGAGGTGACTCCAGTAATTGCCAGCACCGGCTCGGTAGCTTTTCCTGCTAGAAAACTAGCAGACAAAATAATGTCTTAAATTGGCAGTTTGTTGGTTTAGTAAACGATGAAGTAGTTTCACAGTTTTATAGTTTCACAGTAACTAGGTGACACAATAAAGATATAAAGAATGAAATATCTAATAGGACTATATTTTTATTTCCTCCAGGATTTTATATTTCTTTAAATAAAATAAGCTATCCAGGAGTTCTATTTCCCATCTGACCATCTGACATATTTATAGAAGGCATGACTGCTGCAAGCACATTAATTATGCAGTTAGCCATGGTTGTTTGCAACTCATTGTGCAGGCAAAGCTAGGATTGTTTCCATTTAAGCTTGATTAAAATATAATGGTCATTTCATTTCATTTTCATTTTATTATGGCTACAAGATCAGCATTAAATATAATGGTCTTGGTCTGTTAAGCTATGGCTTATCAGACCAACTGTTTCCCCTCTTCATGCCTTCTTTCCCTTCCGTCCTGCTTTTCTATAATACATTTGAAGGAACTATTTCAAGGATTTAATAAAACTAGTTTTCATTTATATATGAACTGGAAAATTTCCAACTGCAGACTAGGAATAACTATATTTTCCTTCACTCTTAAAGGCCAGGATTGGAAGAATGGTTAATCTAGAAAAGTCTTTCTCAACTACAGTTCCATGGGAGATAGCTCAGGGTTCTGCTTCTGGAAGTCTTCCATGTCTTGATCTTTGAAACAAATCAGTTATGTTCAAACATATTACATGCAGTCCATCAATAAATATACACATATGCATTACTGATGGCTGTACTGTTTTTATAAAAAACCAAAGCTTAAGAAACTCCAGAAATATTTAAGGAAGGCCCATATGAGAATGGAGGAGGGAAGATATAGACATACTTACTCTGAGAAACCATGATCATTCCAAGATTATACTTTTTAACCAAGTCATTATGTCTGAAATGTTGTTATATGAAAATGTGTTAATTTTCTAAAACATTTTGCAAATATTTAGGCTAGAAATAATTGTATAATTTTCTCTTTATTTATTTCTGTATTTTATTGAATGCAAGCTAAAAGATAAGCTTTTATTAAAAATTATTTTAAAGAATTTTAATCTGGACACCAATAATGTATGTGTATGTATTGATGGACTGCATACAATATATTTTAACACAACTGATATGTTTCTAAAAAGACGGGAGAGTTCTATTTTATAAGCATTCAGCTATGATGATACTGAGATTTGATTTTAAAAAATCACTCATAGATCAATATTAATGTTCTTGATATGTATTTTTACTAGGAATGTGGGAATTACATTACACATTGCACATACACACACTCACTCACACAGAGAAAGTAGGAAAGATCTGTTATATAGTAACAGATTTGACTGAAATTGAAATTCCTGCATTTGAAATTCTATTACACCAGTCAATTTTCCCACATACAGCTGATATCAAAACTATGATATTGAAAAAGCTTCAAATAGGTGTATGGTGGAAGATGAGACCAGCTAAGAGTCTGAAGAACCTTAGTGTACCACATATATCCACCATTTCAAGAGCTAGTCTGGAGAGATTCCATCATATTGTAAAAACATGCGTTAAAAAGGAGGAATGAGCAAGGAAATACTGCTTTTTCCTGGGTCTGACTTGCCATTTGGTGCCAGGAGAATATATACACTTCTTCATTACCTAGGAATGAAGAAATGCTCAAACCAACAGATCTAACTAATATGTAAATCATACATTTCAGGCAGTGGTGGAGAATACCTATATATTTAACTTTCCTATTGATTTTAAAAATGTATAACTTCAGAGATTTTTTTCTTTGGTTTTTGAACATATTCCAAAAGATATTTAAATGATACAGAAAAAATTTAAATTCTACATGTAAATATAAACATAATCTCTAGAGTGAAATTTTATTCACATTGAGCAGCTGAGAATATACTATAATGCATTTGTATATATCTCTTCCACATTTATCTAAATGCTGTCGGGTTTCAAAACAGGTTACATTAACTGCATTTGTGTTGGAAATTCAGAAGCTTGCTTAGCTATATCATTTTTTATGGGTTTGGCAACTGGAAAGAATTTAGTTGCTGATATGTCTGCTTTGTTTTCTCAAATGGATATAATAAATGGCAAAAGACAACTGACTCAAATGTAGTTAAGGCAGTAAGAGGCCGGGACTGAATTCAAATAAATGAGAATGACTAAAAGGTAAATGGAAAGATTCAAAAGATAAATGTCTTATTTTGCATCAAAGGAATTAGACCTGACAATTTAGAATTCATTAACATTACTGTAAAAGTATCACATTTTTAAAGAATATTTTAAAGAAAGTGGGCATATTTTAAAAAGTTAAAACAGAAAATAATTTCAAAGCTAGGACACTTTAAAACTGATACAGCAAAGGTATTAATGCAAGCATGAATCTGGTTAATGGTCTTGCAAAAAGCAAACTCATGTCTTTATAAGCTAAGAAATTTAAAATGGGGAGCTTGTAGTATGAAATTTTTTTTTGCTGCTACTCAACTTTATGTTTTGAGTTGTATATGTATTAAATGCTTATCATTACTGAACGTCTGTCACTTTTTTATACGGATCAGGTTATGATTTTATTTTTAGGTCTGAGGTATCTAGAACACCAACGGTCTGCAAATCAGTAAACTTTGCTAAAGATAGTGGGCATTACTTTTACGTAAGATTTTTTTTTTGTCTAATAAAAATTATCAAAAATTATTAGGAAGTCTCCTTCATAAACCACTGTATTGTGATTATATTTCCACCATAAAGTTTCATTTTGCCCGAAGAGGGAGGGAGGGAGGGAGGGAGGGAGGGAAGAAGGAAGGAAGGAAACCATACAGGAATTAGAAGAAAGAAAATGCATACTGAAATAATACATCTGTTTAGCTTAGGGCTTAGCTGTACCAAAGGAAGGGAAGAAGTGCATATAGGTTGTACTTCAATGTGAATTTATATGATCTCACATTTTTTTAACCAAATCATGTGCTAAAATTATGTTGGATGATGATGATTATGGTGAAGATGTTGTTGTTATTGTTACTATTAGTATTATTATTCCTTTCTCTATGCCCATAGGCACTCATGATGGCTACTTGGGAATAGTCTGTTCTAAATTGCTTATTTTGTAAAATTCATATACAAAAATGTTATATTATAAAAAATTGTTTGCAAAATCTGGAGAATGCAGATTATGAACAAAAGTGCATGAATGAGGATTACTGTGAGACTATGTATTATTTTAGAACAAACTTTTTTAAAAAACCAAATTCAATGGCTCATAGTTGACAAATTCATAAAAATGAGGAACTGAAAAAAAACTAAGTTGCAGATTCACAAACAGGAAACTAAAACTGACACATTCATCCATCCTAGTTGCACAGCCTCATGGTATAACAAAATGAACTGACAGGTTTGAAAACTGAGTATGAACTGTTAAGACAGAAGCGACTCTTCCAGGATAAAACCAGAGAAGATGACACAGCCTCACTAAGGATTGGTAAAAGACACATAAGCTTATACAGAAAAACCTAACCTTATTCTATCTTTATCTAGTCATGTAGTTTTTAACTGATCAAAGTTATGTTAGTGTAGCGAGGTTGTTTCTTTTGTGCGTAGGTACATGTACTCTGGGGAGATCATGATGGCTCAGCAGTTAAAGACCCTGAGCTTGTCAGGACAGCCCAGATTTGAGACTTTGAAAGCATGCAAATGTGAGTAGATAAATAGGTACCACTTCGATGGGAAGGTAACAGCATTCCGTACGCCTCAGGATATAGACATGCTGGCCACCCTGACCACAGAAGCATCTTCAGACCACACTGGGTCTCTTGGCTAAGAAACAGAGATGAACAGCGCCCCCTAGAGTCACACACAACTGGACAGGTTAAACCTTATGTAAAGTCTTGTTTTCATCTCTAATTCTTCCCTTCTACCTGCTAACAATCCCAGTTTTATATTTTATAGAGCTATACAAAGCATTCAAAGGATCATTTTGGGATTGGCATAAGAGAAGCAATCCTTCCCAAATACTGCTACTTGTTCTAGCTGTTGCTTCTAGAAGTTTTTAGGCTGTCTGCAAATAATTATGCATCCAAAGGCAGTACCAGGACTGCCAGCAAACCAGTTCTGCATGCATTGACTACTGAAGACAATCTGGGAAATCTCTCAAAGCAATCTACATCAAGTCATTTGAAGGAGGCTTCCAGTGTGAATCATGACTGACTGGATGTCTCCATGAACAAGCAGATGTCTCCACAGAGCAAGCTGTGAAGAATGAAAAATTGGCAAATAGGTTGGTCCTTCAAATCTCTCTGGAGCTGGCAAAATTGAATGCCAGGAGACAAGGAAGGCAATATTTTTGCTCTTAACAGTGACAGAGCCTTTCCTAAGGACACTAAGCCAGCTGAACTCTAATCACATTTAGTAATATTTGATTTAAACACTTTATGAACATTAGAGACCTTCAAAGTAGTGAATTTAATTTGACACCTGGTAAGATCTTAAGAATTTAAAATATTACACAATTCGTAAACAACAAAAGATAAAAAAGCATTTTGATTTAAGTGAAATGAGAGACCAGAGAGACCAGAGAGATTTGGAATATCTGTAATCCATATTAAAAATTGTGGCTTGATAAAAGTGCAAAGGGACTCTACAGGAAACTAAAGCCAGCTATAACTTTTTTTTAGTTTTTTTTAAAAAAACATGGACTGAGATATTAATAACTATAACTACCTCAGAAAGGATAAAGATTTCAGTGAATAAAGTTTTAACAGATAGTGAGAAAAATAAAAAACACAGATATTATATAATTTGAAGGGATGGAAGATAAAAAAAATTGAGATTACCAAAATGAGAATACAAAATTCAAATCAATAAAAGGGTCTGGACATGGAACAACAGCGACAAGAAATCCTGGATGATGCCTCTTTATGGCACTTATAAAGAAAGTTAGTCAACGTTTTGAAGGCTCCTTTTAAATGCCAAAAAGGTGGTGAAAAACAAAATCCTGTGATGCTATTGGAATGATTTAAGAATCAAAATTATATAGAACAAAACAAAAGAATATAAAGATGATCTCTCAGAACTCTCTGATCAATTGAAAGATAAAAAGGACAAGTATAGAAAATGGAAAGAAGGACACATAACTAAGTCAGAATATCAGCAAATAGCCCGAGCCTGCAAAGATGAAGTGAGGAAAGCTAAGGCTCAAAATGAACTAAGGCTTGAGACCAAAGTCAAAAATAACAAAAAAAGCTTCTTTCAACATGTAAAAAACAAGAAAAAAGTGAAGGAAATGATTGGTCCATTAGTGGATGAAAGTGGCAAGAAGGTGACAAGCAACAGGGAGAAGGCAGAACTATTTAACTCATTTTTCGCATCTGTCTTTACACAAAGGGAAAAAACAGACCAACCTATCAAAAATAGTGCCATAAAAAACAAAATAGAAATACAAGTTAAGATAGGCAAGAAAATGGTAAGTGAGCACCTGTCCAGCCTAGACAAGTTCAAATCGGCAGGACCAGATGGATTACACCCCAAGGTTCTCAAGGAACTGGCAGATGTGATCTCAGAATCACTTATTTTTCAAAGATCCTGGAGCACTGGGGAACTGCCAGAGAACTGGAAAAGAGCTGATGTAGTTCCCATCTTTAAAAAGGAAAAAAAAGGACCCAGGAAATTACAGACCTATCAGCCTGACCTCAATACCTGGGAAGATTCTGGAAAAGATAATCAAACAACGAATCAGCGAACACCTACAGGCAAACCAAGTCATTACTAAAAGCCAACACGGGTTTGTCAAAAACAGATCATGCCAGACAAATCTTATTGCATTCTTTGACCAAGTGACAAAATTAGTGGACCAGAGAAATGCTGTGGATATAATTTACTTGGACTTCAGTAAGGCATTTGACAAAGTAGATCATAATCTACTATTTGATAAGATAGAAAAATGTGGGTTAGACAGCATCACCACCAGATGGATCCGTAGCTGGCTGACCGCCCATACTCAGCGTGTGGTCCTCAATGGAACCACATCTACATGGAGGGAAGTGTGTAGTGGGGTGCCCCAGGGCTCTGTTCTGGGCCCAGTGCTCTTCAACATCTTCATCAACGATCTGGACGAGGGGATAGATGGGGAACTCATCAAATTTGCAGACGACACCAAGCTGGCAGGAATAGCCAACACTCCGGAAGATAGGCTTAAGATACAGAAGGATCTTGACAGACTTGAACACTGGGTGCTATCTAACAAAATGAAATTCAATGGTGAAAAAAGTAAGGTTCTACATTTAGGCAAGAAAAACCAAATGTACAGGTATAGTATAGGGGGTACCTTACTCAATAGTAGTAACTGTGAGAGGGATCTCAGAGTCCTAATGGACAATCATTTAAATATGAGCCAGCAGTGTGCTGCAGCTGCCAAAAAAGCCAACACAGTGCTAGGCTGCATTAACAGAGGGATAGAATCAAGATCATGTGAAGTATTAATACCACTTTACAATGCCTTGGTAAGGCCACACCTGGAATACTGCATCCAGTTTTGGTCACCACGATGTAAAAAAGATGTTGAGATTCTAGAAAGAGTACAGAGAAGAGCAACAAAGATGATTGGGGGACTGGAGACTAAAACATATAAGGAACGGTTGCTGGAATTGGGTATGTTTAATTTAATGAAAAGAAGGACTAAGGGTGACATGATAGCAGTGTTCCAATATCTCAGGGGCTGCCACAAAGAAGAGGGAGTCAAGCTATTTTCCAAAGTGCCTGAAGGCAGGACAAGAAGCAATGGGTGGAAACTAACCAAAGAGAAAAGCAACCTAGAACTAAGGAGAAACTTCCTGACAGTTAGAACAATTAACCAATGGAACAACCTACCTCCAGAAGCGGTGAATGCTCCAACACTGGAAGTTTTTAAGAAGAAACTGGACAGCCATTTGTCCGAAGCGGTATAGGATTACCTGCCTGAGCAGGGGGTTGGACTTGATGACCTCCAAGGTTCCTTCCAACTTTACTATTACTATTACTATTACTACTATTATTACTACTACTACTACTACTACTACTACTACTACTACTATTATTATTATTATTATTATTATTATTATTATTATTATTATTATTATTATTATTATTATTATTATTATTATTATCTATTTGACCAGAGATAAACTATTTGTATGATATTTCTGGAAACTCCTAATGGACATTTTGCTGAACCAGGATGAAAAGATGATGATTTTTGGATTGCATATAAATAAAATTTAGGCTATGGGGAGAAGGGAATGAAAAGATACTATTCTAGCTTATATTTGGTGTGATGAAGGTTGGAAGCCACTTCTTTATTGATGCCTATTATCTTATTTTCCTCGTCTACTTTTTGTTTTGTTTTTTCTAGTTTAATTTATATTAGTTTTTACTATGTTTATTTTAAAAGGGGGCATTTGGAGGACTTGGATACTTCAACTTTTTGAATGCCCTTGAGTGCCCTTTCTAGATATGTTGCATATCCTTAATATTTAGTAATGGTAATTAAATGTGTAATTTTAGAGGTTTCTTCTTCTAGACTGTAACCTTCTTGTATGCATCTCACCACTATAGTGTCTGTCCCGCCTTATAATGTCCAGAATTTAAAAGTTCACTCATGCTAGAACAGGGAACAGAGAACTAATCTTAGTTCTTGAGCACAATTAATTATCAATTCAATATGGAGATATTAGTCATCATTCAGGGTAAGGTTCAACAAAAGTCTTCAGACAAAAGACAAATGTTGATCACAAATTTGAAAAGAAATGAAGAACAGTTGGTCAAGTGAAGAAAAAAGCATTGTAGATAAGAATGTGAGAAATAAACAACACAGACAAGGACATAACAGGATACTAAGTCACAGATATGGAAAACTATATAGAGTTCAGAAAGCATTTGACTATTCATTAGAGTAGACAGAAAACTAGGACAGGGACTTAATTAGGGTATCATATGATCAGAGTGACAGAAGAGATGAAATTTTTTGGCAGCAGAATGCTGAACAGAAGTAATCATATTAGTGAGCTTAGCAACATGACATAAAAATCAAATGTGAGGATCTAAAAATATATATATAACCAATAGAAAATAGAAAGAAAATAGAAAGAATTCAGTAGAGATATGGCAAAACACAAGTATATGTGGTTGTGCAAATTTGTTAAAGATGAACTTAGGGTATACAGCTCTTATTTAATTCTATAGACCACTTTTTTCTCTACAAAGCTCAATACTAGCAAACACTTCATTTGGTATTCATAACAATAGTTATGTGATTAAGAATAAGATAAAAGAAAGTAGCAGGCCCAAAATAACTCCTTGAATTATGCAATCAAATAAGGATTTTAACTAGGTCTCTGTATCATAGTTCCAAGTCTAACAGAAAGTGAACACTGATGTTTGAGGAACAGCAGATATGGGTACCTAAAAGTGCACACAATGTTGTGAGAAAGTTAAGAATCATAAAAGAGGATTGATAATTGATATCTGAATTCATAGATTGAGAAGGGGCTGAAGAACATTTATGTTATTCATTTATTGTAGCACCAAAATATGTCCCTATCTTTCTCTGAAAAAATAGCCATGCAAATATCTATTTCTCTGCTACTTCATGATCTGGAAAAAAAAATAGAGACAGCATAGTTACAAAATGATGATGATTGCCATTCCAGTTAGAAAAATCTCTATATATTTTCAGTAGGATGATGCTATTAAATAAATTATTATTATTATTATTATTATTATTATTATTGTTGTTGTTGTTATTATTATTATTATTATTATTATTATATTTTTCAATTTGGTAATGTATAAGATAGCAGATCTCATGTGTATCGCCAATACCAAGACTTGGATGGGTAAAGAAGAGGATTTTCCCTTGGATAAAAAACCTTTAAATTATCAGGTGTTGCATTAGTCACAGAGTAGACCAGATAGAGCAGAAGCTTTCATCTGGGAGATTCTGCAGGTACCAAAGATACTACCATATTCTATAGATAGCTGAATATAAGATTGGGCTTAAGGGACAAATAAGGAGTACTGCTATTATATCAGGCTTCCTGCTTCATAGCTTCATTTTTATCTGAGCTGTATGCTTTGTGTTTGTTTTCGTATTGATGTTTTGATTCTGGGGAACTTCAATTTACCTTCCCTAAGTCATTCATGAGCTCTTGGCCACCATAACTGTTGTGTCCTGAGCCTGCAAGAGTTGACTGCAGGCTCAGAATTGTTGCAAATGGTCCCGGGCAATCCCTAAAGCTGCCCGGGACCAGACAGAGTGGCGCCAGCCTTGTGCGCATGCGCAAGGCGCGGAAAGGCTAATTTCCTATTGGTTCACACTGTCCGGGTTTCAAGCACTATAAAAGGCCTGCGTGCCTTTTGCTGTTTGCTTGGTTGTAGGAGAGAGAAAATAAAGAGCTTGTTGATTGTCACCATGTGTCTTCATCAATTGCAAACAAACCGAAAACTCAACAATAACAATCAAAGGTTTGCACCAGGTGATTACAAGCCAGACTCAGGTTAGCTTTGTTTTTTTATCTCAGAGTACCTAAGATTTAATCTGAGGTAGGGAGCAATTCTATCAGTTCCTTGTTGTGGTTATGCACTGGTTGACCCATGAAACACCACTATTATGAGAACTGCACTGGCTGGCAGTTAGCTACTTGGTACAGTTCAAGCTAGCAATTGTCACTTTTAAAGCCTTGCACAGCTCAGAGTTTGGTTATCACCATTATCAGATCCTTTAATTTGGATTTTATGTCCAGGAAGATCTGGGAGATATATTATTTTAATCACCGAAAGAAAACCAACTTCAGGGATCCAGGTTCAAGTAATTCTCTCCCTTCTTTGGAAAAGTTGATGTTTATTCTACCTCTTCCTTACTAAATTTCCAAGAGCCATAAAAATTACTTTTCAGAAAGGCATTTGAAGAGGCTACACCTAAATAGCGGCACTTTGCATTCATTGATTATAATAAAGGCATTTGAAAAGAGGTACATCGTGCTACACTTGAATAGTGGCACATTGTATTCATTGGTCATAACAATATTAATTGGTTTCTGTTTTGAATTTTTCTCATGATATTGTTGTAAGCTGTTCAGAGTCTTCAAAATGGAGTGGCATGAAAGTTGTAGAAGCAGCTAGTTATTATTTTTATCAATATGTCCACTGATGAAAGAACCCAATGCTAAATATTTAGTAGACATTTTTAGCAAATGCATAGATTCGGTCTGTTTAGAAAGCGACAGTCTCCTCCTACTTCATCTGAATTAAAGCTGTTGAAATTAAATATATCTGGTCAGAAGTGAAGTGGGCATCAGCATATCAGCATACCATTATCTGAGAAAACTAATACCTATAGTTTAAGTAGTGGAACTACGTTAGCTAAGTGAGCTGCTAAGCAAACAGTATTTATTTTATTTATTTATTTATATTTGGATTTATATCCCGCCCTTCTCCTCGCGGACTCAGGGCGGCTGACAATCAGTTAAAATACATAAATAACAATACAAATTTAAAATTAATTAAAAGAAATATTAAACTTTGTCCAATTAAAATGTAATTAAAACCCCTCTAAAAATTACCCTAGGCCAGTCCTGCAAGCTGGAANCTCCCCCTTGGGGTCGCCAGCCGGCACTGTCTGGCCGATGGCACCCTGAGGAGACCCACTCTGTGGGAGCGTACAGGTCGATGGGAGGTAATCTGCGGCAGGAGGCGGTCTCGAAGGTATCCGGGTCCGATGCCATGGAGCGCTTTAAAGATGATAGTCAACACCTTGAAGCGCACCCGGAAGGCCACAGGCAGCCAATACAGCTCGCGCAGCAGCGGTGTCATGTGGGAACGTCGAGTCCCCCCCAACACCGCCCGCGCGGCCGCATTTTGGACCAGCTGGAGCCTCCGGGTGCTCCTCAAGGGGAGCCCCATGTAGAGAGCATTACAGTAGTCCAGGCGGGAGGTGACAAGGGTGTGAGTGACCGTGCGTAGGGCGTCCCGGTCCAGAAAAGGCCGCAACTGGTGAATCAGGCGAACCTGATAATCATATAACCATACAGCTTCAGGAGGATCTATAGACACACATTATACTACATCATGTTGATGTCATTTTCCTCTGCCTATTCACCTCCCACTCCTATAATTAGCAATCAATAAGGCAATATGTGACATTCAGAAACTCTTTCTTCTGATCATCCATTTTGGTTTTAAATAAAAAAATGGTCATTAAATAAGATCTCTGGGTGCTTTAATAAGACTGCTTGAATTCTCTCTGATGCTCCCTCAAAGACTGATTCAGTAATTAATTAATTTCCAATTAGATTATATTATTTCATTGATAAAGTTGAGATAAAAGATTTTTCTTTTTCTTTATCAAATGACTAAACTGTTACATGATCATTCTCATGCAGAATTTGTTCTTATATTCAATATACAAGCAAAGCTTAGGAAAGAAAATTGGTATTACAAGTCATAGAAAGAATTACTTTCTCTTCCTGAGCTGTTACTGATGCGAATCTCTTGAAACAGCTGATATTTAAATGTAAGATATTTTCTCCATTACCATTCATTCGTTCATTCATTTTGCCTGGAAATTGTTACAGATTTTCATAAACATGAAAATATTATTAGCTCAGTCAGAGGATTCTTTATACTGCACACAAATCAGAATCTATAGAGTCAAAGGATTGCAAGGACATAATATTGTATCAAATCAAACCTTTATTATAGTCATAGACCAGCATACATAATATTGTATGAAGTCAGAAAGACCTCAGGTATGACTTCTTTCGCACTTTCACACTTCTTAGATATTGAGTTCTATTCTGTTCCAGAAACCTTTTCCCCAATACATATATCATCATCAAACACCTTTCAAACTAACTTTGACTTTGGATTTTTTATCTGAGGATACAGTTGTGGATTTACTTATTTAAGATACTTTCAATAGAAAGTTCTGAAGAAATGGCTATCTCTCATCATTTGGAATCTACAGGTTTAGGACATAGCAAATGATACGGTTGCCATGGTAACTATCACCCTGACATTCTATCTCAAGATTTCAAATATGTTTAAATGTACCCCCACAACCCTCCTTGTAGAATCCACCCAAATCATCTCTAACATTCACTGCATATGAATTTGTGACTTATGCCCTAATTCCTCAAATCCTATCTGACATTTTTTTTTACAAAGTAAGCTGCAATAGCTGACAACTATCCACAAGCTAACCATATTGAAGACATAAAGATAATTTTATAACTGGCAAACTGTCTGCCAGGAGAGTTTGCCAAATTGCCAGATGTCAGTTGGAATATGTGTGCTGATGCTTTGCTTTTGAGTCCTTTAATTGCCTTTTTAGAAAAGGAAGACATGACAACATGCTTTGCTTCTGTTGTTAGCTATGGTGTTCTATGTCCTAGAAACATAAAAAGGGAAATTTATCTAGCTCGCATCCATCATAATCAAACTTACATTTTTAGTCAATTGCTTTGTTCTAGTGATATCTGTCAATCTTCTGTATTCTTTGGAGAAGCTCATGGCAGCGGCTAGTGCAGTGGTTCTCAACCTGTGGGTCGGGACCCCATTTGGGGTCGATCAACCATTTCATGGGGGTCGCCAAGCAAGGCTGTCCGCCATTTTTTTTGTCCGCCATTTTTTTTGTCCGCCATTTTTTTCCCCTTTTCCGGCGGGTGCCTTACCTCCCTTGGGCTGGGCCAGCTGGTGGTCGGCCTGCTCCGTCTCTGCTGCTTGCCAGCTACGCCCCGGCCGGCGCAGGGGGCGGAACCCAGTGGCGTAGCGTGGGTTGTCAGCACCCGGGGCAAGGCAAGTAATTTGTGCCCCCCCCTCCACAGTGGGCGGCGACCCGGCGGCTCGGATCGGATTCGCACAGCCAGCACTGCAGAGAGAGTGAGTGAGCCAGGCAGGGGCAGAGAGCTGCGAGTGCGAGCGCGCCCCCCCAGATGTTGCGCCCGGTGCACCCCCCCTGCACCCCCCCTGCACCCCCCACGCTACGCCTCTGGCGGAACCACACATGTGCGGCGCTCCCAGGCAGGGAAAGTCCTCGACTTACGACCGGTTGGGTAGTCCTCGACTTACGACCGGTTTAGTCCTCGACTTACGACCGGTTTAGTCCTCGACTTACGACCGGTTGGGGTCGCGGCATTAAAAAGGTTGAGAACCACTGGGCTAGTGGCTGATACATATTTATATGGATGGACTCATCTATGATGAATTGACATTTCTTAAGTAGTTGTTGCAAATCACATAATTGAAAAACAACTATATTATTTTGTTGCAACAAAGAGAGTTATTCAAGATCACTTAGTATGTTGGGTTAAATGTTGCATAGAAGAAGCATCACTACTATGGTCCTACAAGAATAGAAGGCCCTATAGATTTCTTTTGAAAATAGGATTCCCAAAACTTCTTATTTGTCCTCATGGGAAACCTATATAGAGGATAGGAAGCCACAGTCAAAATGGGACATGACAAAATAGACTGGTAGGCAAAGGAGATTTTATACTCTCTTCTTATTTATATTCTCTTCTTATTTATTCAATCTACATGCTGAATATATATTGAGAGAAGTTGAAATGGAAGAAGATGAGCATGATTTTAAAATTGAAGGAAGAAATATCAACAGTCTGTGCTATGCTGAAAAGACTCTGCTCAGTTGAGAAATCTATAGTCCTTGGAAAGATGGAAAGAAAAAGAAGAGAACAACCAAAGCAAAAAGGACTTACTTGCTTACAGCAGCAATGGGTGCACTGGTGGAAGACATGGAAGAATAGATTTCGGACAGGTGTATCTATGTGTTAATACTCATTTTATGATATATAATCAATAAATCAAGGCCTATAGGTGAGAATAAATTGAAGCGAATGGAAATGCATTCACTTCCATTATTCTAAGGTATGCATCCATTATTCTACTCTCTTTAGTGTTAAGCAACATTCTGCAAAGCTCAGAAAAAGGGTAAAAAGTAATAAGCAAAAATAATTAAAACATGAAATAAGAGAAATGAAAAAGAAACATAAATTTATTTAGATCAAAACTAATCACTATACATATTTTTCTGATCTAGCTGATTCATATGCTGCCTTCTTTTTTTTAAGTTATTAACTTTGCTTTTGTGGATCTCATCACTTCTTTGAAATGTGACTCTTAGTTACTCTTCCTTTCAAACCATTCATTCTTTCTTCATATATTTGCTTTGCCATTCAGTCCTTACTCATTATCTCTTTATCCTCACCCCCCACACTCCCCAATTTATTTTCCTTGTTCTGCTTTCTCATTTTTCTGTTATTATCATCATGTTTTTCCATCCCCAGTTGCTAGCAACATTTAATAACTTGCCTGCTATTCATTAAAGCATATCGCAGCATTTGGAGGCTTCCAAAAGAATGTGGCATTCTAAGAGTTGCTTTAACTTTATTCAGTCAACTTCTTAAAGTAGTGGCATTGCTCACAGGCTCATATTGGACTCTAAGTTGGACAATGAAACCATATTGTTGGTTTGATGTAAATCCTTAAAGTTGTTTTTTTTTCTGTTTGACTTAACTGAAAATTGTTTTTGCTGTTGCTAACAGTATTAGTGAAAGTACATCATTATGTTTCAGCGTTTTACTTATCTCATATTTTCAAGTTTTAAGCATAGTGCACAGCACATCCATCCTGGATCTTCTTGACCTCTCAATGGCATTCAACACTGTATCAGTGTCAGATCATTGTATTCTTCTGGGCTGGCTCAGAGTGTTTGCAATGAGTGGCACTGTGTTATGCTAGTTTTCCTCCTTCCTCCAGGGTCAGTTTCAGTCAGTGCTGGTAGGTGGGGAGAGATCCAGGCTGTGGCCTCTATTTTGTGGGGTGCCTCAGGACTTTATACTCTGTCCTTTCCTAGGATCTATCAGTTTGGGGTGAGAAGGTCCCTATTATTGTTGTTGTTGTTATTGTTATTACTGTACTGTATTTTTGAAGATTTAAAAATACAGATCCAAATTACTACTTCCTTACACAAAATATTGTTGATATACATTATATAGTCAAAAGCCTTTGGAAAAGCATGAGTGAACACATATTTGCTTTCTAACTTGTGGGTGTGAAGAGGTAGAGCAATTCAACAATAGGATTTTATCATAATAATTTGGAGACTTATACATGCAGGCTGCTGTAATTTTTCTCTTTTCAGAAGGATTTCAGGAACTGACTTTTAAACAAGGTTTTAAAACATCATGTTAAGTCTACTTGAGAGCATATGTCACAATTTTGATATGCTTCTGTTTCAAAATGATGAAAATTTGGATCGGGACCTGGGGATCAGAATGTATGGAGGGCCTAATTACTCAAGCTTTACTTTTAGCTTATTCATCATCATGATGTTTGTACTTATTTATTTTGAGGATATTTTCATTGTTTTAATGTTTTGAATTGTTTTATAATTTTAGAATTGTAAACTGCCTAGAGTTACTTGGTTGAGTTGGGCAGGTATAGACATTGAACAATAATTAATAACAGTTCCAATGTTTTATCTTGTACAGAAAATATTTTCTAAATAATAGTTCTAAAATTTTGAAGTGATTCCTTATTGATAGTAAAAGCTATTTATCTTGTTAAAGTTTCATTGTAGATTTGGCTGATGACAAATACAGGCACATTTAACATGCCCGGTCTGAAGACAGATATTGAAATATTGAAATTGGTGAGTGTGAAAATTGTATGAAACTTTCACAGCATGTATAATTTTGGAAGACCCAGCATTTCAAATCTTCCAACTAGTGTTTTTACATGGGACAATTGCTAATGATGCAATGTAAGTTGAATTATACAGTGTGATGTTTATTAGAATACTTGTCAAATTAGAGGGTTATTTTTATATTTCTGATAAAAGGGGATAAATTGGAAGTTCCTTTGCAATTGAAACTGGCAGGTTTTAGCTTAAATGGTCTTGGTATTCAACAAATTGTTAAAGGACAAGAAGCTGCTTATTGTTGCAGAACTAGCTTCTGTTAGTATCATTAAAGAATCTGTTTCCTGTCTTTCAGGATGTTGTGACTATCAGGAGTTGAAGCAATCCATGTGTGATTCTCTTTTTTACTCTACTGCTTTTTAAATTACAGGAAATATATTTTCAGGGTTGCTTTGCTATCTGTTTCTTTGAAAAATGTCTATTCTTTATATAGCATATACCTTTTCCATAATAAAACTCTCCCAGGCAACACCATTTCTGAATACAGTTTAGAATAGTTCTACCTTACAAGAATTTTTTTAAAATGCTTCTCTTTCTCTCAGCTTTTCTGTAAGCAATACGCTAGAATTGCTTTTCTGAGGGAATGCTTTTGACTATATAATGTATATCAACAATATTTTGTGGGGACTTCCGGTGGCAGGCGACTTCGCTGGACGCAGCTGTTTGCTGCTCCCGCCTGTTTCTG
>NW_015386442.1:1346241-1366781 GCF_001527695.2 Protobothrops mucrosquamatus | reverse complement strand
ACTTAGGTTTTTAGTTAACCTGTTCTTTTTTTCATATATATATATTTCACCTACTTATGTAGAATAATATTTTGTGGAGTTAGGGATATTAATATTAGTTTACTTTTATTTGAATAGTATCCTGGGATTAGGTTTGGGAAGTCCGGGGGGTGGGGGGTGGGGTTTTTATTATAGCATTGTGATGTACTTGTGATGTGTTGTTTTTTTTTATGATGAAAATAATAAAAATTTATACTTGGAAAAAAACAATATTTTGTGTACGGAAGTAGTAATTTGGATCTGTATTTTTAAATCTTCAAAAATACAGTACAGTAAAAATAACAATAACAATAATAATAATAGAGTTGGAAGGGACCTTGGAGGTCTTCTAGTCCAATCCCCTGCTCAGTTATGGATGTTAAATTTAATGTGTATTTATATTATTTTTGTGAAAGGAAATACTAAGAGGATTTTAAAAATTCATCTTGAGAAGTGCTTTGATTTTTCTTCCTCTTTCTCTTCTCTTCCTCTTCTCTTCCTCTTCTTTCTCTTCCTTGTAAGCTAGTATTCCCATGAAGAAAACCAGATAGTTTTGTCACCCTTGGCAAAGTTAGCATCATGCTATCTATAGCAAGTGCTTTGAGCCAAGAAACCAGGCCGTCAAGAAATCAACAGTAAAAAAGGATTCATTCATATTGGCAGTGCTGCCTAATCAAGTGATAATGTAGCACCCATAAAGTATATTTATGTCAAAATAAAATTGTCCTGGAAACTAGGAGGCATGATTTAAAGCAATTATTCCAATGAGCATGTACTCTTTATGGATCATTAAAAGGCTATTCATTTTCATACTATAGTAAGCAAGAAATCTCAAAGGCCAGATATAATCTCAAATGCCAGATTGGCTGTATCAGGATCAATATAGAACTGAATGCCAGTGTTGAATCATGTCCTCGCTTTCATTGCTTGGAAGAATTTAAGTCTAATATTCCTGGAAAGTTCTGTGTGTTAAGTTCATCACATACATGAACATACTGACTGAGCACATAGATTTTGTAATCTGGTATTTAGAATAGAATAGAATAGAATAGAATAGAATAGAATAGAATAGAATCTTTATTGTCATTGTGTAACTCACAATGAAATTAAGTGCTGTCCACAGTGCACACTACACACAAGTAAAAACCACAAATAAGAACATACATCATATACATACATTCTTCACATTCTATTCACCATTGCGCTGCCCCTAATATTGCACTTCAATGTTGCACTATACTAGGCATATCAAACTCACAACGTCACGTGACATCGCGTGATGTATCGGGACTTTTTCACCCGGATCTTTGTCAACTATCTCCTTCAGATTAGGAATAGTGACCGAGGTCCGGGACCTCGTAATTAGTTTAAAAGGTTAGGAGATCTTAGCATGATGTCATGTGTCTGATTAACGAAACACTTCAAAGAACTTTCAGGCATTTCTTTTAACCTAAAAGCCTTTGTTAAGGTTACAGAGATGTCAGTATGGCATGGTTCCTCCCCAGGCGCCTGATGGACCCTGAGAGGTTCCAGACGGAGCTTGGGCCAATACCCGAGACCTTGACCCACGGCTCGACTGAGGACCTGGTGGCCGCCTGGAATGGTGTGGCCGCGGGGGGCCTGGACCGGGTCGTGCCTTTGCGGCCTCTCACCCGATGCCAGACTACCTTGGCTCCTTGGTTCTCCGAGGAGCTGAGGGTGATGAAGCGTTGGAAGAGATGCCTAGAGGGTAATTGGAGGGCCACCCGCTCCGAATCCGATCGGACACTGGTAAAGTCCCATTTAAGGACTTACCTAGTGGCGATAAGAGCGGCGAAACGAAACTATTTCTCCGCTCTTATCACATCTGCAGATAACCGATCTGCCGCCCTGTTTAGGGTGTCCCACTCCCTCCTTCATCAGAGGGTCCAGGACGCCCCTTTGCAGGGTTGGGCAGAGGAATTTGGGTGTTACCTGCATGACAAAATCGATCAGATCCGGGCCGGGTTAGCCTCCGATTGGACTAGTTCAGACGGGCCAATGGAGGCAGGTCTTGAGTCCACTTTTTGGGAAGAGTTTGATCCTGTGACTCCCGAGGACATGGACAGGATGCTGGGACGGCTGAACACCACCACATGTCTACTGGACCCCTGTCCCTCCTGGCTGGTACTGGCCTCCCGGGAGGTTACACGAGGCTGGCTCCAGGGAATCATCAACACTTCTTTGAGTGAGGGGTTCTTGCCGGCCACCTTGAAAGAGGCGGTGGTGAGGCCCCTCTTCAAGAAGCCCTCCCTGGACCCAGCTGTTTTGGCCAACTACCGTCCTGTCTCCAACCTTCGCTTTCTTGCGAAGGTTGTTGAGAGTGTGGTGGCACGACAGCTCCCTCAGCACCTGGAAGAAACTGTCTATCTAGACTCGCGCCAGTCTGGCTTCCAGCCTGGGCACAGCACGGAAACAGCATTGGTCGCGTTGGTTGATGATCTCTGGAGGGCTTGGGATAGAGGCTGTTCCTCTATCCTGGTCCTGCTAGACCTCTCAGTGGCTTTTGATACCATCAACCATGGTATCTTGTTGCACCGGTTAGGGGGGTTGGGGTTGGGGGGCACCATTTTACGGTGGTTCTCTTCCTACCTCTCGGACCAGTCGCAATTTGTGTTGGCAGGGGGGCAGAGGTCGACCTCGAGGCGCCTCACTTGTGGGGTACCACAGGGGTCGGTCCTCTCGCCTCTCCTGTTCAACATTTATATGAAGCCACTGGGTGAGATCATCCGTGGTTTCGGGGTGGAGTTTCATCAGTACGCAGATGACACCCAGCTGTACATCTCTACCCCGGACCACCCCAACGATGCCGCGGAAGTGATGTCCCGGTGCCTGGAGGCCGTGCGAGTCTGGATGGGGAGGAACAGGCTTCGACTCAACCCGTCCAAGACCGAGTGGCTGTGGTTTCCGGCGTCACGACATAGCCAGTTGGCTCCATCTCTGGCTATCAGGGGCGAGTCATTAGGTCCCGCGGAGAGGGCCCGCAACCTGGGCGTCCTTCTGGATGCTCGGCTGTCTTTAGATGATCATGTGACGGCTGTGGCCAGCGGGGCTTTTCATCAGGCTCGCCTGATACACCAGTTGCGCCCCTTTCTGGATCATGACGCCCTACGCACGGTCACTCAAGCCCTCGTTTCCTGCCTGGACTATTGCAACGCTCTCTACATGGGGCTCCCCTTGAGGTGCACCTGGAGGCTCCAGCTAGTTCAGAATGCGGCCACACGGGGGATTTTGGGGGGCCTCTAGATACTCCCATGTAACACCTCTCCTGCGTGAGCTGCAGTGGCTGCCTGTGGCCTTCCGGGTGCGCTTCAAGGTGTTAGTAACAACCTTTAAAGCGCTCCATGGCAATGGACCTAGGTATTTGCAAGACCACCTCCTACCAAATACCTCCCTTCGACCAGTCCGCTCCCACAGAGAGAGCCTCCTAAGGGTGCCGTCGGCCAGTCAATGCCGGCTGGTGACCCCCAGGGGGAGAGCCTTCTCTGTGGCAGCTCCTGCCCTCTGGAATGACCTACCAACCGACCTACGTACAACTACGGACCTGCGCCTCTTTTGCCGAGCCTTGAAAACCCATCTATTCCATGCGGCCGGCCTGGCGTAGTTCTGATTGTGTTTTGGTAGGGGTTTTTATATGGGGTATTTTAGAGCAGGCTTTTTATTTAATATTTATTGTGATTTTTATTATTGCCTGTTCAACGCCTGAGTCCCATAAGGGAGATAGGGTGGTATATAAATTTTAATAATAATAATAATAATAATAATAATAATAATAATAATAATAATAATAATAATAATAATAATAATAATAATAATAATAATAATAATAATAATAACAACCCCCTATTTTGGGGTCATGATTCACATCTTCCAATTAACTTGGAGGGCAAAGATTCACTTCCGATTCCTTTTTCCCGGGCTTTCCTTATTCTCCTCCCCTTTCCCTGTTGCCTGATTTAACTCTAAAAATACCAGACAGTTCTGCATATTGCCAAAGCAAGAATATACAGTATTTGCAGCGTTGACATCCGCCCCCCCTTATAAAAAGGACAGATCCTGTAAAGCAAACAAAAGCATATGTTAAGGGTTATCTTTCGGTTTGTTGGGGTGTTTCACATGAAACCTTTTGACCAATCTGTTAGCCTTTACTTCACTCGATTTCACCCAGGTGGCTTCAGACAACGGGTATCCCTTCCATTGTATTAGGTACTGCAATTTCCCTTTAAAAATTCTAGAGTCAAGAATACGTTTTACTTCATAGTGGTTCTGTCCCATAACTACGAGGGGCCCAGGTGCCTTCTTCGGGGGAGGTCTTAAAGTGAGCCCCGATAAGGCTTCAACAAGCTACAATGGAAAACTGGGTGAATTTTCCCTAAAAGTTTAGGGAGTTTTAGTTCTACTGTGACTGGGTTGATGATCCTTACTATGGGGAAAGGCCCCAAAAATTTTGGTCCCAATTTCTTGCTGGGCAATTTGAGGCGTAGATATTTAGTTTACAAATAAACCTTTTCCCCAACATGGAATGTTCTTTGGGGAGCCCTCTTTTTATCAGCCTGCTTTTTATAGGTTTCAAAAGTCTTTTTTAAAGCAGTTTTTGTGTTTCTCCAAACTTCTTCCCACCCCCTCACCCACTGGTCAAGTGTCTGGGAAGCAGAGGGCAACTGATGATATTCAGGCATTGGGTTGAACTCTCTTCCTGTGGCCACTCTGAAAGGCGTGTAGCTGGTGCTGCTGTGCACAGAATTATTATACGCCACCTCCGCAAAAGGGAGGAGATCAGTCCAGTTCGTCTGTTGGTAAGAAATGTAGCATCTAAGATATTGCTCCACCATTTTGTTAGCGGCTTCTGCGGCCCCATTGGTAGCTGGATGAAAAGCAGATGATAAACCTTGAGATGATCCAATTAATGTAAGGAAACTTCTCCAAAATTTCGCTGTGAACTGCACCCCCCTGTCCGAAATTATTCGCTTAGGGGCGCCATGCAGCCGGTAGATATGTTTCAGGAACAATTTGGTCAGTCGTTGGGCAGATGGGAGTCCTTTGCAGCCGATGAAATGAGCCTGCTTTGAAAACAGGTCTATTACAGTCCAGATGACAGTATTTCCACTACTTTCAGGTAGGTCTACTATAAAGTCCATAGCTATTTCTTCCCATGGTTGAGAAGGGTCTGCCACGGGTTGCAGTAACCCAGGGATTTTCCCTGGGATTATTTTCATTGTGGCACATACAGTACAACTTTTTACATAGTTTTCTATATCCTTTTTTAGCCCCGGCCACCAAAATTGCCGGCAGGTGAGGTGTAGGGTTTTCAAATATCCAAAGTGTCCAGCCTGTTTTACATCGTCACTGTGTTTGAGAGCATTAAGACGGAGGGCTTCTGGCAAATATAGTTTCCCCCCTTTGTAAGCCAAGCCATCCCTGCACATTAGGGAGGTGTGATTATCTTTGAACCATTGGTCAGTGAGGAGCTCCCGTTTTATTTTGTGAATTTGTCCTGCTGCTTTGAGGCCAATGGATGGGTCCTCAAATCGTTCTCTCAGACTTAAGAGAAAGAGGTGGGGATCTTCCAATTTGGGGGCTTGTTCGCTATATAAATTATTCAGCCATTCAGCTGCTTCTCCTTCTAGGTTGGATGCCATAACGTCGACCATGGCACCTGGATCCAGATAATGGCAGGCCCAGCGGTTCAAGTGAGAGCGTCCTTGGTTGAGAAAAAAAATCAGCTTCTCTGGGTCTCCATCAAAGGTTGCATTGAAGGGTGGTGCAAACACAGGCTGCTGTGGCCCCCACTGGGGCTGTTGTTGCTGGCCCCACCCTAGCTGCTGGTTCCATGGCTGCTGGGCTCTCTGCTGTTGACGTGGTGCCCCCAGTTGCTGTTGGCCCCATCCTGCCTGCTGATTCAATGGTTGCTGGGCTCTCTGCTGCTGGCCAGCGGAGGCTGGTGATGCCCCCTGCTGCTGCAGACCTCCCAATGGTGACTGTGCAAGTGGGGGTTGTAGTGGTCTTCTCTGCTGTTGGACTGCAGGGGGTGGTGATGCCCTCTGCTGCTGTAGGCCCCTCAATGGTTGCCGGCCCCTCATCTGCAAGCTCACCGGCTGTAGCTCTCCTGGCTTTTGCATCACCCCAAGCTGCTGCAAGGCCTCTATTAGCTGTGGCAAGCTCAGTTGCTGCTGATCATCTATCTGTGGGGGGTGCCACTCTGCCCATTGCTGCAGAGGCCTCAATTTGGGATTCCCTTCGTCTTCAGGACTGCAGTTCCTGGTTGGGGAACTCAGAGTCTGATCTATGAGGGAGGGGCTGTAGGCTTCTCTCTGCAGGAATTGATTTATGCTTTTCACATCTGGGGTTTGAAATCTTTCCAGCAACTCACCCAGGACTTCGTTATATCTGCCTTCTGCCTTTGAAGTCTTTGCTCTCGGCTGGGAGATGTGCCAAAGTCCTCTCTCCTCTGGCTGGCTGGCCTCAAGCCATTTTTCTCTTTCCATAATGAGATCTTCCCCGGATCTTTGTCAACTATCTACTTCTGATTAGGAATAGTGACCAAGGTCCGGGACCTCGTAATTAGTTTAAAAGATTAGGAGATCTTAGCATGATGTCATGTGTCTGATTAACGAAACACTTCAAAGAACTTTCAGGCATTTTTTTTAAACCTAAAAGCCTTTATTAAGGTTACAGAGATGTCAGTACGGCATGGTGGAATGCTAAGATTTTATCTTCCCTTCCTTTGCACATAACATTCCAGGCATTTTTCCCTCCCCTATTTTGGGGTCATGATTCACATCTTCCAATTAACTTGGAGGGCAAAGATTCACTTCCGATTCCTTTTTCCAGGGCTTTCCTTATTCTCCTCCCCTTTCCCTGTTGCCTGATTTAACTCTAAAAATACCAGACAGTTCTGCATATTGTCAAAGCAAGAATATACAGTATTTGCAACGTTGACACAAGACTTACAATGACAAGGAATTGACCTAGCATGGTGGCCCTATTTGCAAATCCAAACAAGATATCGAAAAGATGCAAAGACAATGGGATTTTATAAAGAACAGATAGAATTTGATCAAATACTTTTAAAAACAGATGAAAACTTGATTAAGACACTTTAGAGATTTCTTCTAAATTTGAAGATGGAAAAAGAACAAGTAAAAGAAACAATGATAACATGGGCAAAAAACTTTGGATATTCTATAGACCTAGAAGATTGGCAAAAGTTATGGGATAGAAATATTAAACTGACTAAAGCTGCTTCATATAAAGAAAATTTGTATAAAATGTTCTACAGATGGCACATGATACCAGTAAGACTAGCGAAAATGTTTAAAAACACTTCGAATAATTGTTGGAAATGTAAACCAAAGCCAGACACCTACTATATCTGGTGGGTATGCCCTAGAGCAAAAAAATGTTGGCTTAAGATTCATATATTGTTGGAAAAGATGACTAAAATACAGATAGAATTTAAACCAGAATTGTTTTTGTTAGGAATACTAGGAGCCAAGTATGAGAAGGAGAATGAGTATTTAATATTGCATATATTGATGGCAGGGAGAATAGTATTTGCTAAATATTGGAAAAATGAAAATTTACCATCTGAAGAGACCATAATTAAGAAAATTTTAGAATGTGCAGAAATGGATAGACTAACTTTAGAGATTAAAGAGAAAGAAGATTCAGTTTATTTTAAAACATGGGACAATTTTTATCAATGATAAAAGATAGTGAGAAATGAATGTGATACCTTATTGTGAATGTATATTAATAAGATGAGGGACACACACTGACTAATTAACATTGTTTATGATTATTGTTTCTCATATTGATTATAGCTATCTACTATTATAT
Source organism: Protobothrops mucrosquamatus (assembly GCF_001527695.2). NCBI lineage: Eukaryota > Metazoa > Chordata > Lepidosauria > Squamata > Viperidae > Protobothrops > Protobothrops mucrosquamatus. The sequence goes on along the minus strand of NW_015386442.1, from coordinate 1,358,906 downwards.
TAACCAGTGTTATTGAATACATGTACCTGGACAATAGCCTGCTTGCTAAAGTTTGAGAATGTTTATGTCAATGGGGGGTAACCCCATTGTCTTTCCCTTCCCTGTCCCAATCCTAACCCTGACCCCTATCCTTAATCCCAACTCCCATACCGTTCCCATCCCCTTCCCAACCTTATAAAACTCAATAAAATTTACTTTTAAAAAAAGAATAAGGGCTGGAGAGATATAGTTGCCTAATCTAATCCTCTGAGAGCAGCCAGACATGAAGTTCATAATCCAAAGGCAGATTGAATGTGAAAATCCTAGATTGACAAGTTTAGACACCAGTGTGTATGGAAGAATTGTGTTAAATGCAGAACTAAAATCCACAAAGAGCAACCTTACCTAGGTCCCCCGCTGCTCCAGATGAGTCAGAGCAGTATGGAGAGTGATGGCTTTGGTGTCCTCTGTGGATCTTTTTGCTCTGTATGCAAACTGGTGATTGTCAAGTATGTATGGGAGGCAGGACACAATGTGCCTGTGAACCAGTTTTTCAAAACACTTCATGATAATAGGGGTGAGTGCCACTGGTCTATAATCACTGAGATTGTTACTAAAGGGCTTATTTGGTAATGGAACAATGATGGAGGCCTTCAGACAGGATGGAATAGTGGACTGGGATAGAGACTGATTAGTGGGCTGGTCTGCGCAGTCTTTAAGCATCTGGCCAGAAATGCTGTCAGGTCCAGCAGCCTTCCTTGAGTTCACAGCTCTCAAGGTACTTCTCACCTCATGCTCCTCCACAGTGAGGGGAGGGATGCAGTGGACTAGTGGCTGTAGCACAGCTGCCTCTGATGGCTTTACTTCGAAGCAGGCAAAGAAATGATTCAGCTCTTCTGCCAATGAAGCATCCCTGTGAACCGGAGTGATGTTATTGGGTCTATAGTTTGTGATTTGTTGGATCCCCTGCCACACCTGTCTCGCATCATTCTTATGAAATAATCTTCAATCTTCCTCTTATAATCTGCTGGATGCCTCTCTTCAGACTAGCTCTGACAGCACTATATTTTTCCCCATCACCAAACCTAAAGGCATTGTTTCTGTCATGCAGGAGATGCTGGACTTCCTTAGTCATCCAAGACTTCTGGTTAGGATAGACAGTAACAGTGTCCATGCAGTATTTAACATAGCCCAGAACAGCTGCAGTGAACTCCTTCAGATCTGGGTGGTCAAAGATGGGTTAGGGTTTGTCGTCTCAAAATAGTCCTGCAGCTGTCGAGAGGCGCCATCAGGCCAGGATTTCACAGTCTTTATCATTTCCTAAGAGGAGTATATGCTGGTAATAAAAGCATGAATATATTGTCTGACTGGCCCATGTGTGGCAGTTGTATAACCCTGAAGCCAAGTTTAATGTTGGAATAGGCCTTATCCAATGTACTACTTGCTCCCCTAGTGGCACACTTAGCATGCTGGTGGAATTTGGGGAGCACTGCTTTTAAATCAGCATAGTTGAAGTCCCCCGCTATAATGTGCACAGCATCAGGATACTTATTCTGCTGGTTACTAACAATGAAGGTATATGGGTCTGCATCTCACAGTCATATGCTCCAGGTCCACAGAACAGTGACTGTCTACAGTCTTTGTGTTGGTACACCAACTGTTGTTGACATACAGGGCTTTTTTTGTCATAGAACACCCAGAACGGAGTTTCGGCACCTTTTTTGGATGGAACCTTGTAGGGTAGGCAAGGCAGGTTGTATGACATGTGTGAGTTTTTTTACAAAAAAAGCACTGTTGACATATATGCATAAACCCCCTCCTTCGCTTTTACCAGAATCCCTGCTGCTATCCTAGGGGTGCACTGTGCGCCCACTAGCTTGACAGCTGTATCTGGTATAGATAAGTGAATTAGGTAGATAATTCCCTGAGTGGCATTGTGTCCTAGAGGTGAAGATGCTCACCTCCGACTTGGAAGGTTCAGAGTTCAATCCTAGGCAGCAGCAAATGTTTCTCTATCAGAGCACAAAGAAAAAATATCTGCTGTGAATTCTGCATACGAGTAAAGAAGGGCATCTAGCCAGTAAATGATCAGCTCTATTTAGCTGCCCCAACTCCACCCTGAATAAAGAGATTAAAGGGTGGTAAAAAGAAAAAGAATCTAGATGAAAAAGAAAAAAAAGCTAGGTAGATAATTCCCTATGAGTGACTAATTTGTGCAAGTGCCAATAAAGGAGAATATTTGTAGCTCAAGAATTGAAATGAGGGTTCCTTGCTGCTCTCTGAGTTTGGCTGTTTTATTGCAGATGTTTCATTACCCAAACTAGGTAATATCCTTAGTGCATCTAGCACTGATTCATTACCCTAGTTAGGGTAATGAAACATCTGCAAGAAAAGAGCCAAACTCAAGGAGCACCCAGGACCCCTTATTGTGCATAGTGGTATTTCCTCTGGCTATTGCAGGCTTTTTGAAAAAAATCCACTTGGCCCCTAGATGGTAGCAAAATGATACTGATAATTCTAATTCTTTATTGCTATTTATTGGTTTTTGCAGAAACTGAGCAGACTAGTGTAGGGCCCAGAGAGAGAGAGTGAGAGAGAGGGAAGATGTGTTGTACCATCTGGCAGCCTTATGGTCTGCTTGACTGCTTATTACATGAGAAAAATAGCTTCCATGCAGAATTGGGTTTTGTCTATGCCTTCAACAGAAGTCATCTACTTAGGATTTCATTAACATTGTGGCTCTAGGCTCTAAAAGGAACACCAACCTCAAGATTTGTCACCACCAACAATCTCATCCTCCTGCTTTAGTGAGATTGAGAAGGAGACAAGAAATATGGCTCAGAAATAACATGAAAGAAAAGGGAAAGGTGCTTACTATCTGGCTGGCTGACTTTTCTTGCCCTCAGTGGAAACATCTCCTTCACAGCCTTATAGATAATTTCCAAAGGAGGCCTTGTGCCTTAGCTTGCCTCACATTTATTTTTTCAGATCTATATAAATGCCAGATGGTAAAAGAAAGAATCTGGCTTTGTGTTAAGAAGGTGCACCAGAAAAAACATTGAAGTCAGGGATAAATATAGAGGGAAAGTGCAATCTAGTAGTTACAGTGAAAAGAAGGACAATGGATTACTGGGTTCCATTCCTTTCAGATTTCAGCCTAACCAGAGAAGTCAAAGTGACATCGATGGTGACACCTCCAGTGTAAAATTCCAACTCTTTAATATCTTGCTAATAAAATTTTATTATTCAGAATTTCATCCTATATTTTAAAAAAACTTTGCATGCATCAAAGATCTCTGGAGAATGGAAAAATGTGGTATGTGGCTATTGATAGAAAATTGCCCAGTTCTATCTGCTGGACTACTCCAAGTTATCACAAGCAATAAAGGGTGGGCAGCTGGAGTGGTCATTGTCTGCAGGAATTGAAACTTGCTGATCAGATGCTATAGCAACACAGACAGTTTGCTGAATGCTGCTGCCTTTGGGGCAAGAACTACGTAGAAAACATAGTGTACCGTCCAACTTGCTGTCTAACAGTGCCTCTTTTTAAACTTCTGGGAAAAATTTTACTCAATTCACTTCTTATCCTGGCAGAATCCAATGTCCCTATGGAAATTGCCCATCAAAAATAGCAGAGGAGATAATGTCTCAACAGCCCTGTATCAGTCACAATTAATATGTATTCCTATGCATCCAGCAAGGCACATAACAGATCTGGAATTCTATTGAGATAGATATGACAATCTGAAATCTGAAGAGTGCTGTGTAACTCCATTGTCAAGGACAGAATACTCCATGATCAATTTTAGACTATCAGTACAAATGTTTGCTGGAATGGATGATAGATTAAAATAGTCCAATTGTAAAAGAAACTTCAGAAGCTAGGAAAGAAAGAATATTTCAAAACGAGATAAATGAAGAGTAGGTGCACATTTTAATTTTATTAAATGAAAGGGCCATTAGCCCTTCAATTAACATCTGGAAGAAAGAAGTTCAAACAGAGTTCATCTTAGTCAATTCATTCATAAACAAAAGTTTGAGTTTTGCTTATTTGGTTTCTAATATTCCATATTTTAATATCACCATCAGCTTTTTCCCTAGCATTAAATTATGAGTCATTGCTTTTAAAGGTTTGACACCAATCTAGGTTGGAATGTTGATTTCTGTATGTGCTTGGGCAATTTCTCTAATCAACTGTCAGTGATGCTGTCAATGTCTTGGCTGATCTGTTGAATATGAGTACAGCTGAGGCAATGTTCATTATTGTTCCTAAGCACCAACTTCTCTCTTGCAGAATCATATTAGTTCCTTGGCTTTAAAAGAGATAAGAATGATAAATTAGATCGAACATGGATTAGATTCCAAGTGGAGCTAATGCCAGGATACAATAGACTGATATCAGACAGGCCCATATAAAAAACCTTTTGAATTTTTATTTTGCTCTTAAAGCCAAGTAAGGGAGAATTATTCCTGTCATGAATAACCAGCTGTTGATATACAAGAGAGATGCTTTTGAGCATATTTCTGTTATGTTAGCCTTGTCTTTCTGTCAAATTGGAAATTGAAAATCTTTTTTCATATAATTCCCTGATAATGCAATGTATTTTAGAGTTATGCATAACCTCTACTCTATCAGATTTTATAAAGTATACTAAAAGCTTTGCCAGATTTTAATTATTGAATTGTTTAATAGCTATTTTAGTATCGATGTAATTTATATTTTTAATTTTGTATACTGTTTTTTGTACTTTTCAATTCTGTGAACCCACTTGAATCAAAAGGCATAGTATTAATAAAATAAGTCATGTTCCTAATAGCATGGTCCATGTGTATCTGATAAAGATATGAGTCTGATATACTGTAGTTAAAAACAAAATGGGTTCATTAAATAAAATGAACTGTTATGTTACAATTGCTTTTTATATTATGGTCACAACTCCATGGAATTAAATATTAAAATTTAATTTGTTACATTATAGAATTCTCTTTTCTTGCTTCTCTTGAGATACTGATTTCCTACAATTCCACTTACTATAGACTTTCAATCTCTTGGAATATATGTTTTGTGTCCTGATCAAATTGATTTTCTATCTTTTGGGATTCTTCAAGATGGACTTAGGAAAAACCAAATTATATTTGTATATAATTGTAATGGGTTGTAATAATTCCAATAATTAAGATAATGAGTGACTTACAAGCCAATCTGGTCTTCCAGAATATATAGTGCAAACCAGTTGAGAATGTATTAAAGTTGCTAGAAATGTCACCACTGCATTATTACATTGGATCTGTTTTGATATTTCTAGCAACTTTAATACAATCTTAGCTGGTTTGCAAGCTTACTAGTGACACTATATACTCTGGAAGACCAGACTGGCTTGTAAGTCACTCATTATCTTAAATATTGAGACAAGTTCTTACACAAGTCCCTACCCAAAATAAGAAGTTACATATTTGTTTCTTCTGCATTTCATCCTTACAGAATGTTAGAATAATCTGAACTGAAATAGAAAGAAATAATTACTATAGACTGGCTTCGCTCATTTTTTTTTACTGCTGAACAATACATTCTTTAATTAATAAGATCAGTTGAAGCAGAAAAAGAAAAATTAAATAGCAATTTCTTTTTGACTTTACATTTCAGCATTAATACCCAGGTCCACCATTGACATTACTGTGGCTAGAGAAGCTTGCTGCACTCAATGGCTATTTCTTTATTCTTTGTTCCTTTTTTTAATATCATGGTTAACTGAAGACTCCCATTACATACATAATACAAGCAACATTTATAACTTCTAAAGATGTTTCTAAGTTAGCACACACTCTAAAGATAGTCATACAGATTGTAATCTGCCAAGCTAAGTACAGTCTACCAGCAACTTCAATTGTTGGTATTTCTTACACTTAAGTGAGTGAGAATTAATTATAATATATATAATTTATAATATATATATAAAATCAGTCATATTAAACAAATTGAAAATTACTAATTATCCTCCTTCCATCCACCAACCCAACCTACAGATTAAAATTTAAATTAAAATCTTCCTAAAGATTGTCAGAGAGGGTACAATCCAAATTGCTAGGGGCAGGTAGATTTTACAGTACCAGACCAATAAAATACAAATACAAATTTAAAATACAGAAACACCAATTAAAGACAAATATAAAATTTAAGATACAGGAGGAAAATAGTTCAGTTATTCTAAACTGATGGCATAAACACAAAAAATGTTATGTATTTATTTGTGGAATTTTTTTATAGTTTCTTTTTCAGCATTTATTTTGTTTTTGTCTGTCTTCTTTTTCTACTTTTGTGTATGTCTGCATGTGTGTCTCTGTGTGTATCTTCACTGATATCTTGTGAATTTTTAGTCTTTAAAATGATTCTAACAATGTTATTAAAGGATCTGCTTTTTATTAAAAAATGCAAAAATAAATTTGTAGGATATTTTTTCCCTTTTAAAAATAGACATTCTAGAAATGTATTTGTATGAGCAAGAAATGTATTTGTAAGGCATATGTGTATTGCTTATTTTTTCTAGTTGGAAAAAAATAAAAATCTTCAATATGAAAATGTTTTTATGATAAAGTAATCGTCCCTAGGCTTAGTCAATTGAAATAATGTATTATCTCTACAATTAGGGACACCTAGGGTAAAATATAGAATGAATCTGACTCTAATCAACACTTTAAAATCCTGTAGTCAATTGTGTAATTAAGTGTAACCAAAGAAAAACAAATATACTGTATATAAAATATGTATGTATAATTTGTGTATGTTTATAATCAAATTGTTTACTTCAGCAGTTGCATCTTCATCTGTAATAATAGATACTAATACATAATAATTAAATCATTAATTATAGACAGTGGTGGGATTCAAATATGTGAACAACCGCTTCTCTGTGTGGATGCCACTTCCGGAAGTCCATTCTGGGCCTGGACAACAAAAAATTAGCTACCGGTTCTGCCGAAGTGGTGCGAACTGGCTGAATCCCACCACTGATTATAGATATCATTAAATAATAGTATTTAATAGATTTAACATAGATTTTATGGACTCAATACATATTATTGAATCTACAAAAACCAGAAATAAGTTCCAGGTCACACAGTTATCCCACTGAGTGGGGAGATTCAGTTCTGTTATGATACCGATCTTTAATTATTACTCTGAATTTTTTGATTTTATAAAATGTCATCTGATAACATTGGCTTATTTTTTATAAATATTTTATTAAATTTTTATAGTTACAAATCTTTAGTGCTTAATAAACAACGTATTGTCTGGGTTCACATATTTGACATTAATAGTAATACAACTTCTATTTCTCTATTCCATTTTTCTAGCCATTGATAAAATTATCCCATGTTTGAAAATGTTCTGTATCTTCTTTCCCTTTCATTTTCAATGTAATCTTGATAATATTGGCTTATTAATGGTGATTCAGAAAATACATTTGCAAAAACTGAAATCAGTGATGGTTTTGTTGGACATAATGAGGTCTTTGATATGGTGCCTACCAACTATATTAATGTTACGAATAGAATAGAATAGAATAGAATAGAATAGAATAGAATAGAATAGAATAGAATAGAATAGAATAGAGCTGGAAGGGACTTTGAAGGTCTTCTAGTCCAGCCCCCTGCTCAAGCAGGAAAACCTATACCATCTCAGACAAGTGACTGTCTAGCCCCCTCTTAAAAATCTCCAGTGATGGAGCGCCCATGACTTCTGGAGGCAAACTGTTCCACTGGTTAATTGTCTTCACTGTCAAGAAGTTTCTCCTTAATTCCAGGTTGCTTCTCTCTTTGATCAGTTTCCAATCATTGTTTCTTGTCCTGCCCTCTGGTGCTTTGATGGATGTCTTCCTTCTCTTACTAATAGGAACAATATGTGGTAATCTTCTCCCTTTGGTAAATTATTACAAATTAATTTATCTTTTATTTTCCCAAGATATGTTATGGAACTTATCTATATTGAAATATTTCATCTACTTTATTACACTAACAAATGACATTTTAGGTATACAATAATAGTTCCTGGAGTTTAATACAAACTATTATATGGTAATGACAATTATGTATTTTCTAAATCAAAAACATTAGTATTCCACAACAATGTGGTAATTCATCACACTGTTCCATTAATAGAAGTAAGCGTCTGGAAACCCCAATTTGAAAACTGCAGGAAAAACTTTCTCTCTTTTTTGGGACATTGTGGGCAAATATGAATACTTTAAATCAGCTTATTGCCAATCAATAATTTAATTTAAATGAATTGAGGTATTGCAAGAGGAGTATTGCCTAAAATAGTGAAGCATGTCTTGAGGTTAAAGTTTGATCTAGAGGCATTAACGAACACCTAAAACTCCCAAAATACTATCAGTATTGGAATGTGTTTTCAATTATAATTCTACAGTTTGTTTGTTTTTTAAAAACTTTATTAAAATGGATTTAAGTTATTATAAAAAAAGAAACTTTGGAAAAGATTGGAATATCTCACATTACCAGTTCAATGACAGAAGACCTTAAAAATATTAAATATGTTTCTATTATCTTAAGAGGAGACAAATTCACATTATAAAGATTATTTTTCAGGGCATGCCAGGAAAAGATTTTAAAAGATTGCCTGTCAACCTTATTATGTTGGAATTGTAAGAGAACACTATTCACATGACCAATTATGCCACTATTTTTCCATTTTGGGGAAATCTTACTATCTATAAGTTGGTTAATATGTGTTATAAAGATCAATATCAATACGGTTTAAAGATCTACTTATAATGTATCCAAACCATGGAATTTATACCTCCATGAAGTAGGTCTATTGACTATAGAGGAAACAGCAACAGAGAAGATTATTATTCAATTTTGGAAAGAGAGTGTACCACTGATTTATAATCTTGGATTGCCAGTATATGCTCACTTTCCAGTTATGAATTGCTTCTCTGTTGATGTAATGAAAGATAGAATAGTGGTCAAGGTTTCATGGATATCTAAAGATTAGTCTGAATAATTTTAAATTTTAACATAGTATCTTTTTAGGGGTTTTTTGCTTCTGTTTCTCTTTCTTTTTTCATTTTGTTCTTTTGTTCCTTTCCTTTCTTTCTTCTTTTGCTTTCATATATTAAAACTCTAGCGAGGACAATGCTATAAAAAGGATGACTGAAAGATGTAGAGTGTATTATGGAATTGGAAGATAAAATAGAATGGAAAAAAGTTTTACTAAATGTTCCAAAACAAATTCTCAAAGAGAAATATATAAACAAATACAGTATTGTCCATGAGAGATGATTTATATACAGTACCCTTTTACTTTGATAGAAATATCATGACTGCTTTCAGAATAAGAACTTTATTGCTATGAAAGACTAATATGCTCTTGATATATTGTTACAACATGGAATCTACAGCTTTTTGAATCATTGTTATCAGGAAGCACCTTAAAGGAAACTTTATTTGTCTAATAGGTTTGCTATTTTACTTACCATAGCTTTTACTCTTTGCTTAACTGTGTATAAAAATGCATACTTTTAAAAATACGTTAAAAATACATTTAAAAATGCATAAAAATACATTTCATCAGCCACTTAATTTTTAAATGCTATGAAAAATATGTGTCTGGGTGCACTACTACATACCATACACTAAAAGAAACAGTTCCAGAACTTCTCTTCATGATGACGCAACAGTTACTGTACATATTAGAATCATGATCTGCTATTGATTTTTTTCTGTCTGTGACCCTGTAATCCCTTAATTCAAGGTAGAGTCAGGGCAATTGAATGGAGCTGAACGTTTACTGGCTGAATGTCCTTTCTGATGCCATGTGGAGTTCACAGCAGATATTTTATCTTTGCGCTCTGAGAGAGAAACATCTCCTGCTACCTAGGATTGAACTCGTAAGCTTCCAAGTGGGAGACAAGTGTCTTTACCATTAAGTCACCATGCCACTCCATGATCTGTTATCAATAAATATCAAATAGGTTTTTAGCTTATTAGAGAGAGAAAAAAAGTCATTTAAATAATAAGATAATCAAATGGCAGATGTGAATCACATAATAAACCAATTTATGATTATAAAAATCTATACTTTCAATGCTGGGACAAAACTGACAATTTTTCATCCATTTGAACTTCTTAAAACTTTGCCCCTTATGTGTAATGAAATATTTTCTTATTAGTTTGCATCGTCTTCATCTTCAATTATTTTTACTTTTTGTACTCATGCAGCAATAGGATATTACATTATTTTATATTCTTCTCTACTATGAGTATTCAAGGAATAAGAAAGAAAATAAACCATAGGAAACAATTTACCAAAAGTTGAAATAGTCAAGACAAGCAACAGATGTGAATAGTACCCAGGAAAATGGGAATATGCATTTAATGACTGGAATCACATATTGTTATATGCTATAATATAGGCATATTGCAAGTTACTTGATATTGTCTTAAACCAAGCTAAATTAAATCATAATTTATGGATTAATGATATGGCAAGTGGGCTTCTATGGTTTCTCCAACCAATCATGGTTAAATTAACATAGGATAACATACTACACATGTCTAGCCAATGGAAATATTTGAGAAGGAAAATTCTATTCCATTGAAATAAAAAATTGGAAAAGCAAATGTATGGTATGTGTAATAAATATCACAGTATCTACGTTTATAGATGTCAGTCATCTATTAAAGATGTATATTTTCTTAAGTTAATCTTTACGCTTGAAAAGGTTACACTTCTGCGTACCACAAAGAAAGTTCTGCCTTTCATCCGGTAGTTAAAGTCAAATAACCATTCCTGGTCTGTACATCATCTAGTACATTGCTAGTGTCAGCTAAATGTTTAATAGACATGGAAGGAGAAACCCAGATGGCCTGTATAATAAGCATTGAAAATGTGGGCTCTGTAGTGTTTTTCAAAAAATTAAATAAAAATCACATAATGTTCTCTCTTGTGATTGTGTTGAAAATACCTACCCTGCTTTTAAATGTCATCCATATTTATCAGACTGCATGGTTCTTGACATTTAGGAATATTTTTCCCAGACTGTAACTGAAGCTTTTACAAAGGGAGCTAATTATCAAGGGAGTAGATTTAAAAAGAAAGAGAGAAAGGAGCAGCAGGCTATGGTGATATGTGCATTATCAATCACTTCAAATGTCCTCACAAAAAAGGCCTGATTGGCCTATATGTAGAATTTAGTTCCACTAATTGATCAAAACTATTACTGAAGTTGTACACTGGCAAAGCAAAGATAACATCACAGAAGATACTTGCTAACCCAAAAATAATTGGTGTTCTCTGTCATATAATCCTATATACACATGCTCAGAAATAAAATAATAAAGGGGATTACTAGAAAATATCTGCCATGTTCCAGTTACAGCTGGTTCACATTAATCAAAGCACATGGCACATGTGGTTGATTCAATCCAGACTTAATACTTATGAGTCAGTGTTGATGCTTGACAACTGCCTGAAAAAGTTCCTGAAATGTTCCTAAGATTTCAGAAGTGAGTTGCCACTGCGTTCTTCTTAGGGCTGAGAGAAAGTGACTGGCCCAAGGGACACCAATTGGCCTCGTGCCTAAAGCAGGACTGGGTCTGCCTGTATTCCACTTTCTAGCCTAGTGCCTTAACCATTACACCACACTGACTCTCGATGTAGACATATCTGTGATTTAAAAAAAATTACATCTGACCCATATCTTAATTGACTACCAAAAATTAGCATTATGAAATAAATTATGAAAAGCAAAGTTAAATTTAATAGTAATAAAAAGTTATAGGCCTACTGAAAGAGAAAACGGCGTTTCCTCTTTTCTTTCCTTCCCCCCTTTTTTTCCCTTTCTTTCTCTCAGATACAAACTATTCCATCTCCTGTTGGATGGTCCTATCAGGTTCTTTAACATCATCCATTCCTTCCTTAATTCTCCTAAGGAAATCATTCCCTCTTTTTTATATTTCAGTGCTCAGTTCCAGAGAATCTCAGCTGTTTCTCCTTTCCAGATTGTTGCAGTAGAACTCTGAAAATTAGATCAGGCAAGATCAGAACAAGCCCCCAAGTAATTCATTACAGTAGAGATTCAACTGATGTCCTCCCCCAAACTGCAAGACTTTGACAGGTGATTTTAGCCAAATCCATCTCGTAGTGTGTATTGTTGTATGGAAAATAAAAGGACAAGTATTATATATGTCACCTAGAATTGTACATATAAAGGCAGGAAATAAATCTAGTAATAATAGAAAATAACCACGTATTTTTATTGCTTAAAAATAAATGGGTCCACAGAAACATGACAATAAAGAGATCAGGCAGCAAGAATCCAGCACTGAATCGCTTCTGATTACTCTAAGATTCAAATTTGTGAGATCAGTAGAGCCCCCTACAGAAAAAAGGAGGCATTTGTAGACACCTTGCTCATTCTAGAACGCATTTACAATGTATGACCCTGTACAACTTCACTGCTAACATGTTTGTTGGGATATCAGCTTTATTTCTAACATGTTAACACCTTACCTAAACTCTTTTATTAGAGAAACTTTAAAAAAAAACAGCAGTTCCAGAGTGATCGGGGAGAGGAAATTATATCTGTACATTTGAAACAGAAGGATTAGTTCTTCCTAGATACATATGTCACAACTGTATTCCTAGCAATGCTTTTTAAATGTAA
>NW_015386442.1:1328572-1346205 GCF_001527695.2 Protobothrops mucrosquamatus | reverse complement strand
GTTTGTTGGGATATCAGCTTTATTTCTAACATGTTAACACCTTACCTAAACTCTTTTATTAGAGAAACTTTAAAAAAAAACAGCAGTTCCAGAGTGATCGGGGAGAGGAAATTATATCTGTACATTTGAAACAGAAGGATTAGTTCTTCCTAGATACATATGTCACAACTGTATTCCTAGCAATGCTTTTTAAATGTAAAAAATAGACACATAGAGCAACCCATGCCCTTAACCTAATAAGGGGTATGGCCCTTAGATACCTGGCCTATAAAAAATTGGTTAATATTGAATACAGTTACATATCTCATTCATAAGGCAAGTTTTTTTAAAAAAAACTTTCCAGTTAAAACAATGGGACAGAATAGCTTAACTCTGCTGTATTATCTCAAAATAGAATTTCCATTCTGTTCAGCCTAGGCTCCAAATTTTGATTTCTTAGAACTATGCCTGAGGAATGCAAAGTTGGGCTATACTATTATTACAATTTGTGCTGTAATACTACTGTTACAAATTTGCTTTGTAAGTTTATATGGCCAAATTATTCAATAGCTTACACAGAAGATCCAGAAGGAAGGTCTTTGAATGTATATTTCCATGATCAAATAAGATGTTTGTCATTTCAGTTGTGAATTATAGGAACAAATGAATAAATTCCTCTTGCTTTATTCTTAAAATGAATAGAATAAATGAATATCATGGATATTTCAATGTTCTTACAAAGAAAATGCTAACATAACAGCCTGGCTATACAATTATATTCCATGACTCTCTGTTGCCTAGCAATAGCTCAGCTGCATTAATAAGAATTACATGTGCTGATATCCAATACTTTATTGATAATTAGATTTCCATATTACCATATACACATTCAATTTGACATACAGTACTCTAAGATTCTTAGGTCAAAATTTTACCTAAGTCATATAATTTGGTTCCTAGCACAAAAGTTAAAATAATTCCTTTTGAGAATGCTCTCTTTGATTTAATCTGAGTTATTCAATTGACATGTTATAAATAAAAAAGTATTTATGTGTGTGTGTATTCTTAAAATATATACAGTCTAAATTTATTATTAATAAATAAATAATAATTGATTTTTATCCATAGTCCTTTTTAGCTTTTTGTTTAGCAAATTACATGATTGTCAGTGCTCTGCAGTACATTAATTCTACCAGTTTTCAAATTATTGCTGCATGTAATTTGGTTATCTGTGTTTCTATTGCTCTGTCTCAAGTTTACGATTCTATAAAATTGCAAATATATCTAACATTGAGGACTTATTCAGACTTCCTTCAAATGAGACTGACTGAACGTACTTATTTATTGTTAAATTATCATAGATTTGCTCATGCTACTTTTTATGTCATTTTTTTAACTTTACTAGTTTATAATGAATATAATGTCCCTTTCTTAATAAGAAGGGCACAACCTGAGGTTTGAATGGCATGGCTTTCTATGGTATAATAAGTTGAGGTTAATGTAGCTTTTAAAAATAATTAATTGGAAGTACCATATTAAGATTATAGAATAAATATAAACCCAGATTGTGCTCCAAAATGCCACTATGGCTCCAAAAATAAGTAGCCTTTTGTAGGGAAAAATAAACAGAAGACAAAGAGAGCTGGATACCTTTTTGACAGTTGTTACAAAAAAAGCATAGAGAATATAAAATGAAATCAAGAGATGAATTCATTGCAGAGGAATTTAGTTTGTAATGATTTTTATATACACAGTTAAGTAAAAGATTTAAGGTAGATCACAGAACATTGGATAGCAGAAGACAGAATTAGAAATTGAATTATGTACAAATTCTGAACATGTAATTACCAAAAAAGCATAAACTTTTGTTGAAATTTGAAACAGAAGAAGAGCAAGTGAAAGTGTATATGATAAAATAGGCTAGGAACTTTGGATATAATACACTGATGGAACAATGGGAAAATATTTTGGCTAAATATGAGGACTGAAACTTACACTACATTATAATTTAAAAGAGAACTTTTATACAACAAATATACATGTCTCCAGAAATATTTTCTAGAATGTATAGTAGAATGTATATTATCTAGAATGTTGGAAATGGATTCATTTTAAATGCTTTGTTGTTAGTTGCGACCCCATGGATAATGTTCCTCCAGGTCTTCTTGTCCTCTACCATCTTCTGGAGTCCATTTAAGCTCACTCCTACTGCTTCAGTGACTCCATCCAGCCATCTCATTCTCTGCTGTCCCCTTCTTCTATTGCTCTCAATCTTTCCCAGCATTAGGCTCTTCTCCAGTGAGTCCTTCCTTCTCATTACATGGCCAAAGTACTTGAGTTTCAACTTTAGGATATGGCCTTCTAAAGAGCAGTTGGGATTGATCTCTTCTAAGACTGACCGGTTTGAATGCCTTGCAGTCCAAGGGACTCGCAGGAGTCTTCTCCAGCACCATAGTTCAAAGGCCTCAATTCTTTTGCGCTCAGCCTTTCTTATGGTACAACTTTCACAGCCATACATTGCAACTGGGAAAACCATGGCCTTGACTATATGCACTTTTGTTGGCAGGGTGATGTTTCTGCTTTTTAGTATGCTGTCTAGATTTGCCATAGCTTTCATCCCCAGGAGCAAGCGTCTTTTAATTTCTTGGCTGCAGTCCCCATCTGTGGTGATCTTGGAACCCAGGAAAATAAAATGTGTCACTACCTCCATTACTTCCCCGTCTATTTGCCAGGAATTGAGAGGGCTGGATGCCATGATCTTGGTTTTCTTAATGTTGAGTTTCAAGCCAACTTTTGCACTTCTCCTTCTTCACCCACATTAAGAGGCTCTTTAGTTCCTCTTCACTTTCTGCCATTAGAGTGGTATCATTCTATTGTTTTCTTCTATTTCTTTGCACTGTTCATTTAAGAAGGCATTCTTGTCTCTTCTAGCTATTCTCTGGAATTCTGCATTCAGTTGTGTTTATCTTTCTCTTTTTCTCTTGCATTTCACTTCCCTTCTTTCCTCAGCTATTTGCAAAGCTTCCTCAGACAGCCATTTTGCTTTCTTGCATTTCTTTTTCTTTGGGACGGTTTTAGTTGCTATCTCTTGTACAATGTTGCGAACTGCCATCCATAGTTCTTCAGGCACTCTGTCTATCAAATCTAATTCCTTAAATCTATTTGTCACCTCTACTGTATATACATCAGGGATATGATTTAGTTCATACCTGAGTGGCCTAGTGCTTTTCTCTACTTTCTTCAATTTAAGCCTAAATTTTGCAACGAGAAGCTCATGATCTGAGCCACAGTCAGCTCCTGGTCTTGTTTTTACTGACTGTATAGAGCTCCTCCATCTTTGGCTGCAGAGCACATAGTCAATCTGATTTCTGTGTTGACTGTCTGGTGATGTCCATGTGTAGAGCCGTCTCTTGGGTTGTTGGAAAAGAGTGTTTGCTATGACCATCATATTCTCTTGTCAAAATTCTATCAGCCTGTGCCCTGCTTCATTTTGTACTCTAAGGCCAAACTTGCCTGTTATTCCGGTTATCTTTTGGCTTCCTACTTTAGCATTCTAATCCCCCATGATGATAAGGACATCATTTTTTGGTGTTAATTTTATAAGCTGCTGTAGGGTTTCATAGAACCAGTCAATTTCATCCTCTTCAGCACCAGTGGTGGGGCATAGACTTGGACTACTGTGATATTGAATGGTTTGCCTTGGATTCGAACTGAGATCATTCTGTCATTTTGGGGGTTGTATCCCAAAAATGCTTTACACACCAGAAGTTATATTGGTATAAAATGGTTATTCAAAATGTACACAGAAAATATAATTAGAATTAATCTGGATATTTTATGAGCCCTCAGTGTTAGTTACAAAAAGAGCAGGTTTTTAATAGCAAAAATGTAAATTGCATTATCTAGAATAGAATAGAGTTGGAACAGACCTTGGAGGTCTTCTAGTGCAGCCCCCTGCTCCAGCAGGAGAACCTGTACCATCTCAGACAAGTGACTGTCCAGTCTCTTCTTTAAAACCTCCAGTGATGGAGCACCCACAATTTCTGGAGGCAAGCTGTTCCACTGATTAATTGTCCTCACTGTTAGGAACGTTCTCCTTAATTCCAGGTTGGTTCTCTCTTTCATCAGTTTCCAACCATTGTTTCTTGTCCTGCTCTCTGGTGCTTTGGAGAATAATTTGACATCCTCTTCTTTGTGGCAGCCTCTCAAATACTGGAATACTTCTATCATGTCACCCCTATTTCTTCTTTCCTTTAGACTAGCCAAACCCAAGTCCTGCAGCAGTTCTTCATATATTTTAGCCTCTATCTTAATTGCTTTTCTCTGAACTTTTTCTAAGATCTCAACATCTTTTTTGTAGTATGGTAACCAAAATTGGTTGCAGTATTCCAGATGTGGTCTCACTAGGGTTTTATAAAGTGGTACTAATACTTCGCGTGATCTTGATTCTATGCCTCTATTTAAGCAACCCAGGATTGTATTAGCATTTTTGGCTGCTGCTGCACATTGCTGGCTCATAGTCAAGTGATCATCCACTAGGACTCCAAGTTCCCTCTCACAGTTACTGTTTTTGAGCCCTGTCTCACCTAATCTATATTTATATTTTTGATTTTTCCTGCCTAAATGTAAAACTTTGATTTTCTCCACACTAAAACTCATTTTGTTGGATACAGCCCATTGTTCCAGTTTGTCAAGATCTTTTTGGATCCTGAGCTTGTCTTCTGGGGTGTTGGCTTTTCCTGCCAGTTTGGTGTCATCTGCAAATTTAATGAGTTCCTCTTCTATTCCCTCATCTAAGTCATTGATGAAGATATTGAAGAATACTAGGCCTAAGACAGAGCCTTGTGGTATCCCACTGCTTATTTCTCTCCATGTGGATGTAGTACCATTGAGGACTACTCGTTGAATACAGTTTGTCAGCCAGCTACAAATCCATCTAGTGGTGATGTTGTCTATTCCACCTTTTTCTAGCTTACCAAACAATAGAGTGTGATCTACTTTGTCGAATACCTTACTGAAATCTAAATATAGTATGTCCACAGCGTTTCGCTGGTCTACTAATTTGATCACTTTATCAAAGAATGAAATAAGATTGGTTTGGCATGATCTGTTTTTAACAAACCCATGCTGGCTACCAGTTATAACTTTGTTTGCTTCTATTTGTTCACAGATGTGTTTTTTTAAATTATCTTTTCTAGGATCTTCCCAGGTATTGATGTTAGACTGATTGGTCTGTAGTTTTCTGGGTCTGTTTTTTTTTCCTTTCTTGAAGATAGGAACCACATCAGCCCTTTTCCAATCCTCAGGTACTTCCCCGGTGCTCCAGGATTTTTGAAAGATATGGTGCAATGGTTCAGAGATAACATCTGCCATGATAACATCTGGGTAGAGTCTTCAGGAAATTCATATTTAATTGAAAGTATAAAATGAAATAATTGCAGTTTTTGTTCAGATTTTTAATTCATGTTCACAGTTTTATTACAGATGTTTGTTTACTGTACATAGATGGGGAAACATCAACACTTTATGCCTCAATCTACCTATGGGACAGATATGAATGAATCTGAATGTTATGTTATTTCCTTCCTTTTCTCTTCCCTTCTTTCTTCTTTTATATCTCAATATTCCATATCTACTGGAAATCACAAGCTATTGTAACTGTATTTCATTTTCAAGTTTCATTTTGAATGTATTTTTCTTCTAATTCACAAGTTACTTGGAGAGTCTCTTAGGCATGTAGACACTTAGATCTTCCAGACAAATGATTTACAGCATCAGCCAGCCATCACCATGGTAATAAATCACAAATGCGGATATGCTTTATATTCCCACAGCAAAGACTGGGTGACAGGATAAATTGTTAGTCTGGAAGACCTCACTACCATTGATTCTGATGGCCCTGATTTGCTTCCAAACATACAGCTATTCAGCCACTTGAGTTCATTTTGGGAGAAAACAATTCTAGCTCACAGCAATAATGTTGTGTCAGAACTGAAATCTCATGTGATATATTGAAGAGAAGAGAAAATAATGTAAGTGAACAAAGAATGGAATAACATTGATACTAGAAGGAGGATGAAATATAGAACTGGTTCCAACCAAAATTATATGAAATCCTTACATTGTGATATATTGTTACCCAGTGTTAATGATGGAATTATATGTAGGCTGTACCAAAAGTCAGATCCCATAGATAAAGTCTGGCCTCATAAACAATATTATAAAAACCACATTAAATGTCCTAATCGATTGCCATTTTCTTCTAAACACTTCTTTGCTTATATTAGATTTGAACATTGCTAAGTACAGTACCGTTTTCTTTGGGGGGGGAAGTAGTAAAAGATATTGCTCTGTGTGTGCATTTGTGTTTTGCGCTTCTCTGTGTGTGTGTGTGTGTGTGTGTGTGTGCATCTTTATCATATTTGTAACAAGCATTTGTGTAAAACCAATGAACTACAAATGAATCTGCATGGTACCTATTCACGGTAGGGTATAGTGGCATAAAATTCAACTAGGAATGATTCTCAAAACATGAAGTAGTTCTAAAACAATAGATTGTTTATTTACTAATTTATTTGTTTGTTTATCAATCAAATTTAGAAACTGCCCCTCTCCCTCATAGAGGGATTCTGTCTGGTGTACAAATAAAATGTTAAAACATGTATATAATGTAAAAAATTAAGTAAAAAATTAAAATAGCAAGGATAGTAAAATTCAACATTAAAAGGTAATTAAAAGGCAGGAGTAGGGCCTTTAGAGCTCTAACCAGCCCCATGACTGCATGCTCATCTGTGATCCTCAAGAAAGGTGGCAGAGCTAGATCTTTGGATATTTTTAAAAGGCCAGGATATTGGAGGCCTGCCTCACTTCTGGGGAAAGAATGTGGAGATAATGGCAGAGATGTTTCTTTTCCTGGATCTGACCAGCTGAATTTTTTTAATTCATGGGTCCACAACATACCTTCCCTACCTGACCGGGTGGGATAGGCTGATATAATGGGATGAAGACATAAACTTGATGAGATGATGGCCATCAAGTATAAAAGCCCAGAGTGTGTGAGAAAAATGCTAAACAGGAATAGGCCAAATCTTACGCAAAGTTATTAAAATGTATAGGGTCTGTAGTTCTTTACACTCTTCATATAGAATGAATATGGGGCAATTCACTTCAAGTTTTCTGGAACTCAAATTCAGCCTTTAGACTTTGAATTGGGTAAAGGTAGAGTGACTAGGTGAGCAAGTGAAGCTTTTATCTCAGAACATTATAAATATGTACATATTTCTATGTATCATAAGTTTCCACATAAATAAGAAAAAGTGGTATTAAAGATATTATAAACACACTTTGTGAAAATGTATGCTGTTTGATACAATATTATTTTTAAAAGAGTAATAAAAACAAAAAAAATGTATTTTGCATATGTTTCCACATTGCTGTGACTTGCAAACCATTCAATTTCTCAACAGATCTCAATCTTTTAATTTTATCTTCATTCCTTAATATTCCAAAAGAATATAATTCACTGTTAGTGCAACTCTTCTAAAATAAATACTCTTTGTATGGTGGGATTGACTAATTTATACATGTAGGTTTTAAAGTTCTGAACCAAATTGAAATGTACATGCATTAACACTGGTTATTGAAAATCTAGTTCAGCTTTAGTTAGAATTTTATTTCACTGTACCATTGAAAATACTAACTTTATAGGAAATTGACATATTTGTATTTTGAGTTAATGAAGGATTTAAGAAATTAAATTTTGTTTTCAATGTGTAATTGTCTTACATTTTATATACATATTGCAATCATACTAAATCTATTAATCAATTGAGATTAAATTTAACAGTGCACAGATTTTAAGAAGATACCAGTTTCGTGCTGTTTTTTGTACCATTTCAAAGTACATTTCAACAGAACAAGAAGAAAAGAAAAATCAATTGTGGAGCTTAAAACAGTGACCCAGGTACAAATCTAGTGAAAACAGAGGATGAAACTCTACTACAAAATTAAATGGAATTACCTCTTCAAACTGATTATTGAAATCAATATTGGAATTGATATTTAGTAACAGCTTACATTTTAGTCAGTTTTTTAAAAATATATTAATTGGAGTGTGACATTAGTTTAACATGAATTTTTAACATGTCTCTTTGCTGGACAAAATATTACAAAAATGTATTGCAGTGAAAATGCTGAAGTTATATGGTTGAAATATTTCAAGGTTTAGATTAAACTAATGACAACTAAAGTAGAGCTGGATTAAAAATTACCATCCTTGATATTTAATTCCATTCAGACAAAAAAGGAAATGGCCATAAGTAAATTGATTTCCCCTCATTATAGTCTATGAATATTTTATTGAATAGAACTCAAATCCTTACAAATCATTTCAAATTAAAGCATATCTCAGACTTAAAAAAAACTTGCCACCTTAAGATTCCAAATCTGAAGTACATCTTGGTCAGTCTGCATACAGCTGCATACAGTATCCCCCAAAATAAGACCCGGTCTTATATTTTTTTTGCCTCCAAAAGAGGTACTGGGTCTTATTTTGGGGGGATGTCTTACCCACTTACCTCAGGACCACCATAGTGAGGCCTCCCATGCCCCAACACCTGTCGCGCCACCACACAAATTCTTTTGCAGCCACTTGCATCCACTTGCAGCAGGAGGCCACGTGGCGTGTCACACTGGTGCCGCCACTTGCGGCAGGAGGCCACATGGCACATTGCACCAGTGCCACTGATTGTGGCAGGATGCCACATGGCATGTTGTGCTGGTACCGCCGGTTTCACCAGAACGCCACATGGCACATCACACCAGTGCCACTGCTCATGGCAGGACAGCATTGATGCATTACAAGCAGCGGCACCCATGTGACACACCATGTGGCATCCTGATGCAAGCAGTGGCAACAGCATAACGTGCCACATGACCTCTTGCCATGAAGAGCCACCAGCAACCAGTTGTTGTTGGTGCCATCGCAAGGTGAGGCAGGTATTGGGGCATGGAAGGTCTGGATGTGGGGGCCCTGAGGTAAACAGGTATAGGGCACATGGGGCAGCTCCCCCCCACCCTAGATTGATTTTTACATATACACCTCACCCCACCTTGTACAAGCAGATGGTGGGACAGAGTGGGCAGGGTCTTAACTGGGGCTTATTTTGGGGTAGGGTTTATATTAGATGCACACATAAAAATCAAGCTAGGGCTTATTTTCGGGATAGGTCTCATTTTCAGGGAAACACAATATATAAAATGTTCAGTGTCTTATCTATTTTTTACTGTTATTGCTTACTCTAAGCTTTAGAATGATTCAAGCCAATATTTAGTATTCAATTTAGTATTTTAATAACTTGAGCTAAAGTCAATGATGTCATATATTTTTTGCAAAACGTATATGATATTAAGGCTGGCATGGTGATTATTTTACAATTTTACAAAGAAATATTATTCCTTGCCATGAGGATATTTTATGAGTCAACTTTTGGAAAAGATTAGATAAATATATAAAGGTGTTTTCCTTAGTTTGGATAACTGTACGGTTTGCTTAGTAAGTCATAAGAAACGTCCATATGGAAGCTTAATTGTTTAGGCTTTATTTGCTGTTGATGTTTAATACCTGGCAACAGACTGTTTCTTTAAACCAACTGCCAAGAACATGGGGGGGGGAATCTATTTGTTTCTTTTGTACAGCATTGGTAAGAGAATTTTAAAAGAAATACAAAGAAAAAAAGTATATGTCATTATCAGTTTAGATTCTGGACAATTGATCTTAATAACCTGATTAATTTTCAATCTCCATTGTCATTTCTTCATTACTAATTAGTACAATATGAAACTAATATTTATGACAAAACTTATATGATTAAAAGTTTTCACATGTTCTAGATTTTTTTGAAAACCGCTAATTTTATGGTAGATTCCTATGACTAAGCTGCTCGTGCATTTGTCAAATCCAACTCAAATTACCAACAATTATTGCATTAAATTGCCTTTGTACAATTTACTTGCTGGTTGGTTAAAAAACATGGATATATAGTCTATGCAATTTGCTTCCTTCTTTTGGGTGTGGGGACATTGGCTTATCTGAAGCAAAAGACTGTTATCTAGAGAAGCTGAAAGAACCAGACAGATACGTAGACAAGAATCTGGCAGACATGATACTAGTATCTCACTCCCAGAGTAACCATTGCCATGGAGAATCCTGACATCCATTTCAAGGAAGAAAGAAGTTATCCTTCAGGAGTAGCCCATTCCATGAAGATAAACAAAAGGTTTCACAGAATGGATCCATTTTTATGGACCAGGGAGGCTTATGATTGAATGATAAGGATATTAAAGAGCAAAAGAACATTAGAGACAAGCAAAATTAATTATGATACATGCAGATATCTGTGCTGATACTGACATATTAAATATTTGAATCTCAGAAATTGAGAAAGATACCTGAAACAGAAGTTCTACATTTTTCTGAGAAGAGACAAATTAATTCCGGGATCTAGAGAGTTCTCATAAAGGATAAATGTTATATCTACAGTATCTCTATCTCTGTTTATTTCTATCTCTATATCTATCTTTAAAACATTTATTAAAAGACAAGAAAAATGCATTTATAAATAATAACTTTCTGCATCAAAGAAACTTGCATATTTCAGAATCATTGGATCAATAAGTGGTTGAGAAAAAGAAAAAGGAATTAAGGGTCATATCATACAATGAACAGATGCAAGCAATGGAATTCTTCAAGGATCTGTTCTGACACAGATTTTTTTTAATGTGATCACTTCTTACATATTTTAAACTTGGTCTGGATTGAAGAATGAACACTGAAATTGTCAAGTTTGTTGGTAACACCAAAACAGAGAGGAGAGGAGAGGAGAGGAGAGGAGAGGAGAGGAGAGGAGAGATCATATGTACCTAATATAGGACAATCAACAGCATTGAAATAAATATATATATACATACATCAAAAACATTTGTAGGGCAGATACCTAAGTATAAAGTGTAATGTGATGTGAGGCAGCATTCTTGCAGTCATGAACTTTGGGGGAGAGAGGAGCTTCAGTCTGTTTATCATTTTATCATTGTGGATATACAGTGTTGGACTGGATAGTCCTTTGATATAAGCTAGCAGATTTACTTCTCTGTTCTTTCATTATGGGTTACCATTTGCAAAAAAATGTTTTTGTCTATATTTATCAACTGGAATATTTACATCTTAATTTTTTGAGTATATATTTAATTTGCTTCGAGCAGGTATTGTTGTTTGCTGGCGTTGTCATATAGCATCTGATCGCTGGCTGTAAGAAGTCTGAATTAAAGATACAGGATGACAGCTAGGAAAGCAAATGTGAACTAGACATAATACCAACTTATTTATTTATGGAAGAAGTATTTTAAATAAGAAAATAGAATATAGTAGAATAGAATAGAATTTCAGCATATATAGAACATATGTTAATACCTACAGACAGTTATGTTTATGTTAATACTAAAACTCTTCATTGGTATAATTTGATATTTCAATATATTCTAGGTATGTAATTCATACAGAGATATGAGTTTTCTTTTGCTCAGAATCTGCCTCTAAAAAAAATTCTGAGTAACAATAATAACATCCTTTTTCCAATCCAGACATACAATAATCCTGAAATAAGGATTAACTGTATGTAAAAATCAGAAAGTCATGAAAGAAGAAATAGTTTGCATTGATAGATCAAAGCATTTAAAACTTTCTGAGCAAAGGACAATAATAAAATCATGGGTAGTTTCACAAAAATGTAATTAAAATGTCTAAAAGCTTACAGTGAAGACATTCCAGATGATTTACTAAGCATTAATTTGTAGTTGCTCTATGCATATACGATACTTGATCATATATAAATCTTAATACCCTAACCCATCAAACTTAAACATTGGCAAAAGGATGCCATTTTGTTGCAAATACAATGAGTATTCACTGTTTTGTCACTGGAGAGCTATATAGTTGAATATTTTTAACAAATTTTAACTATTTGTAATCTAATCAGCATAGTGTCTGCTCCAATCTCCTTTTATTTTATCCTAAAAAAGCAATTGACTGAGCTTGGTAAACAACATAAGCCTGGCCATGCAACATCAATTTTTATTTTGGTTCTAAACTTGAAAGCTATAAGACCAAGCTATATAAGAAATGTATGCTTCATGAACATTTCTAGCCCTAAAAATTAAAATCCATATACACCCTTCAAAGGAAGCAAAAGCTCATTCAGAAAGCTGCAGTTCTGTTAAGACTCATTAAGGATTGGTAATATTCCTTTGTACCATTTGGTCAGTAGCAACAACAATCCAATCTTTCAAGATAGCAATGTTCTCAGAATAGTGAATTTGCTATCCCAAAGGAATATAAGCTTTAAGGTTTATCAGTCTATCCTTTCTAATAACTGTGAAAAGTTGGTATATATAGCTATCCAGAATCACCTTTCAGAATGCAATAGGTGGTGTATAAATTTAATGAACGAATAAATGAAAGTAAATAAATATTCAGTAAGATTTTAGCATGTAATAACATCACTAAATAATATTAAGCTAATTTAGAACAACAAAAATTCTAAATGTGTTTGAAGTCATGTTTATATATACCAAATTTGAAAAAGAAAATATTGATTGGGAAACAAATTTGGTACAAAGACATCTGCCAACAGGTTCCATAAAGATCAATAAATAGATATCAAAGAGTGGTAAGCTTTTAGGGAGTTTCAAAGAACATTTATATCTACTTTGAAGTTGCTCATAACACATTCAGTCCAGCTTTAATTAGGTGTACATTAAAATTATTTTTAAATATTGCTGGGACTACTTAGTGCAATAAACGATATCCTTTCACTTGACCTCTCATTCATATTTTGTGGGGCCCAAATAAGCTTCTATTATATTTCATTTACCAAAACCTGACCAATCAGGGACATTATTGGAGACAGATATTAATTCATGAGAATTCTGAAGTTTGATTTGGATCAGCTTTATTTATAGATGTTTCAGAATCTGTAGGGAGCATAAAGTTGACAAGTTGATAAACAACTCAAAATATGAACTCTGGAAATTAAGCTGTGCACTGAACTCAAGACAAAGTTTAAATTTCAAAGCAGATTGCAGTAAATTGAGATAAGTACCAGAAAGCAGAAAAGACGGCTCTCACCTAGCTCCTTTTCATTCAAAACCCTCTGTGAAGATACAAGAAGGGAGTAGCTGCTGTACCAGGAAAGAAACATTTTTAGTTGCTTTTAAAAAATCACATAATCAGAAGAAAGATTAGATTAGTTGTACATGTATCCTGAATTCAGTGAACCTTGTAGATCAAATCACATCAAACATATATTCTATAATTGTACTTGGACCCAGGTAAAGACAGAATAATGGATTAAAACTAAATCTCAACCCATATGAATACTTAGCAATATAAGGTCTACTTTCTTTCAGTCCTGTAAATTAAGAGAAGTCATGGATAAATCATCTTATCAATTCCCATTATTCCGAAAGCATCTATTAATTATTTCATTCATTTATATGGTGAAAGATCTCTTTAGACCAATTCATTGTTATTGTAGCTAGTTATCCAAACTTTCCCTGACTTGTTTATAATTGGAGAACCTAATCATTGCAATGCGTTCTAACTGAATTTCACATTTTAAGTGGAATGCTAATAATAATTAATAATCCTCTTTTAATAATGTATTTTATGCACACAATATGAAAGATTATTAGCCAGTCTGAGCCAATGGTAACTCTCTGCCCTCTGCCATTAGTTTTGAACTTTTAAACTTTTCAACAATTGTCAGTCTGGTTCAAGTATGCTCTTGGCTTGGCCTCACAGCTTGTTTTTTGACACAAATCCTATTATTGATTGCCAATTTCTCCTAAAGTTCAATATTATGGTAAAATATTTTATTAGCAATTATTATAGTGCTATAAACAGTACTGATTATATCCTTTTATATAAGAGTAGAACAAATATACTCTTTTGTGGACTTCCGGTGAGCAGGCGACCTCGTCGGACGCAGCTGTAGCTGCCTCCCGCCTGTCTTCGCGTAAAAGCCGTTTTGACAGCGAGCATTAGCTGTCAAATGGCTTGAGACCTTTCCCCCGGGCATAAGGGGATCGGTGAGCTGCCCGGGGTAGGAGTTGAGTTCCCGAGTCGTCCGATCTGGACGATGTAGGTTAGAACTCCTCCGGAGCCCCGAGGACCCTCCGCGATCCAGGACGCCTTCGCTTCGGTGAAGCTAGAAGCCGCCGCCACCGCTGCAACTTAAATTTAACTGTGAGTGACTATACGCAGACAAACCGACCCTGGAAGTTTGTTCTTTACTTTGGACTTTACTCTGACTTGAGCTATTTTGATCTTCCCTATACTTGGGTTGGATTGTGCGAAAGTGAACTTAAAATGGCGATGAATGATACTTTTTAGCGAGAAGAAGTGAAAGTGATTTTGATTTCCGGTTTGGAACTTTTGTTACTTCAACACTTTCACTATCTGCCTTGGACTAATTGTTTAAAAGACTCTCATATAGATTGAAATTTTAACATTGTTAATATGGCTTCGAGAAGATTGGTGCCAACAACTGCAAAACCGATTTCATCTCCGACTTCTCAGCCGCTTCAACCAATTCCTAAGCCGGTTTCACATCCTCCACCCCGCCATCTTCTTCACCCCCGCCACCCTCTGGCAAAGAATTACAGGATTTTATGTTTCAAATGACAGAGATGTTTCAAAAAATGGATGCTAAAATTGAAAATAAGATTGATCAATTAATACACCAACAACAAGAATTAGTACAGAAACATGAGGGCTTTCGGGTGAATGTGACAACTGCTTTTCAAGGTCTGGCTGAATATGTGGACGGAGTGGCAGAAAGGGTGGAGGAAAATGAACAGAAGGCTGAAGCGAGTGAACAAAGATTGGATTCGATGGAGGAGAGTTTGGAAAATGTTAAGGGTGATGTTTTGATTGCACAATTTCGTGACATGGAGTATGCAATTCGTATCCGTGGGCTGGCTGAGGATCCAAAAGAGAATTTAAGGGAAATAATTCCAGAAGCACTCATGGATGCCCTGGCTTGTGGGCAAGAAATTCATGGGGAGATTGAACGTGTTTTCAGGGTAAATTCGTGGGTTGCTCGCCAGAAACAACTGCCAAGAGACGTGGTTGTTTATTTTACAAGAAAATCAAGACGGAATGAAATAATGCAGCTTTTCTTTCAACAAAGATTCAAGATTTTAAATCAAGATATTATTCTTTTAAAAGAAATCCCAGCGAAAATGCTTAAAGCGCGACGAGATTATGCTTTCCTGGTGCAGGAGCTTAAGAATAGGCAAATAATTTTTAGATGGGATGTACCAGTGGGCATAATTGTAACAGTGGCTGGTAGGCGTTACAGAATTAATTCGATTAAAAAGGCGAAAGAATTTATGGCGTCTGTGCTACAAGTGGAGTGTCCAATTACACCTCAAAAGGCTGATATGGTTGAGCATTCGATTGTGGACCTCCCTTCTACTTCCGGTGCTAAGGATGTAAATGGGCGTTCAAAGGATAATGGAAAAGAACAAAGAGTGACCCGCGCAGCTCACAGACGCAAGGAGAAGGAACAACTGACAGCCCGCCAAACAGCTGAGAGCTCACCACCTGCCACTTCAGAGCCAGTAGGTGGCGCTCGACCTAAGGTCTTTGTTAAGTCTTATGCTTCAAGCATTGCCATAGGATTGAAATCAGCAAATGTTTAAGATTTCATCTTGGAATGTGGGGGGACTTAACACACCCCATAAAAGACGCAAGATCTTTCATTATTTAAGACATTTTAACAATGATATTACATGCTTACAAGAGACTCATATTGTGGCTAAAGATCAGAAATTATTGCTAAATGCCAAGCTTGGAGATTTGTTTGTTGCACCTGCCTTAAAGAAAAAAGCTGGGGTTGCTTTATATATAAAAAAACATCTTTCACCTATTTTAAAAGAAGCTGATAAAGAAGGAAGATTTTTATTTGTGGAAATAAATCTAAATGGAAGAAAGTGTTTAATAGTGGGGGTTTATGCTCCCAATCAACTGTCATCTCAAAAATTATTTTATAGACAACTACATCAGAAGATTGTGGCTTTGGATTATAATTCTTTGATTTTTATGGGGGACTGGAATGGAGTACCTGACACTTTAAAAGATAAAAAGACAACTTCTAGGGATGTGGCCCTTTCCAGACTCCCCAAGTCTTTTTTTGCGATGATGGAAGATTTGGAGCTGGTGGATGTTTGGAGATTACAACATATGAATGAACGTGACTTTACCTTCTTCTCTCATAGACATGAGTCTTTCTCAAGGATTGATTTTGTTTTGTTATCAACTGATTTGCTTATTGACTGCAATAAAACAAAAAATTTTCCTAGAACTTTGTCAGATCACAGTATGGTATGGATAGAGATAGGCCAATATAAAAAAAGGAAATCCTGGAGAATAAATGAAAATTTGTTTAATCACGAGGAGAAGCTCAAAGTTTTGAAGGACTATATGGAAGAGTTTTTTCAACTTAACCTGCATAAGGAAACCCCTATATATACTGTCTGGGATGCAAGTAAAGCTTATTTGAGGGGTCTGTTAATTTCTATGAACAATGCACATAAACGTAAGCAAATACAGACTAGAATAAACTTGGAAAAAGAAATTGGGATTAAAGAAAAATTATTATCCCAGCGGCCAACAGACATTAACTTGAAGGCCTCTATTAAATTACTTAAGGATCAATTTAATATTTTAATTGCTGATCAGGTGGCCACCAATTTGAAGTACATTAAACATAACACATTTGCTAATGCAAATAAACCAGGGAGATGGTTGGCCTACCAATTACGCAAGAGACAGAAAGCCAGACTTATATCTAAAGTTGTGGTTAAGGGCCGCAAGGTATATCAACATGAATTGATTAAGAAAGCGTTTACAGATTTCTACTCACACTTATATGCTGCTGGGTCTACAAAAATTGAGGACATTGACAAATACTTACAACTTTCATCCATATATAAACTTACACCAGAACAACAGAAATTGATGAATGAAGAGATTACTGCAGATGAAATTTTAAATGCAATTAAACAACTGAAAACTGGTAAAGCTCCTGGTACAGATGGTCTGACAGCAATTTATTATAAGTCTTTGTCAGCTGAACTGCTTCAACCTTTAAAAGTATTATTCAATAGAATTATGTTGGGAGAACAAATACCACAGTCGTGGACAGGAGCTTTTATATCTTTGATACCGAAGGATGAGAAAGACATCTTGGAACTTAAGGATTACAGACCTATCTCTTTGTTGAATGTGGATTATAAAATTTTTGCAAAACTTTTGGCTAATAGACTGATGCAGATATTGCAATATTATATACATGATGATCAGACTGGTTTTATATCTGGAAGATATATGAAGAATAATATTAGACAAATTTTGAACTTATTGGAATATTTGGATAAGAATAATCAAATGCCATCGGCTTTTATCTTTTTAGATGCGGAGAAGGCCTTTGACAAATTGGACTGGCAGTTTTTAAATAAAATATTGGACTATATGAATTTTGGAAACCAATTTAAGACAGCCATAAAAGCGATATACCAAAAACAATCTGCTCAAA
>NW_015386442.1:1314050-1326445 GCF_001527695.2 Protobothrops mucrosquamatus | reverse complement strand
ATTATTTTCATTCCTGAAATTAGCATAACATATTTGAATTCTTTTGTTTGCTTGTTTATGCCATGGCTAGTTAAAGTTTATTGCATCAGTTTTGGCTTAGTCGTTGTATCATTGTCAGCCAATATAAATTTTGTTCTGAGCATCCACCAATGGCAAATGAATACTTTCAGAAAGTACCAAATTACATCTTAGTGGCATTTTAGACATTTTATAGGCATACTCCCAAAAGGATTAAAAACATGTTACATATTTTTAATTATGCTATGTTGATACAAATATTTAAAAACATGTTATCAGACAAGTTTTAAATAAGGATTTAAGAAAGGTTTACAAATGCCAAAGTTTTCACAAGATTACTTCTTTCAAACTGGAAGTTCTATGGAAAACATATAGTAATGTAAATGAGAATACTAAAAAGAAAATAGGAAAATCCCTTGTTTTCTCCCCCAGTTGTATTAGACAGTTAATTGATGCTGGCTCATTTTAACTTTTCTATAATTTATGATACAGACTATTAAATATTTAAAAAAAACAATAGCAAAGAATAATAATACCAATTAGAAAATATTTTTAATCATGAGAAAAAAAGAATGTCATGGAAGAATGCAAATAGGCATGGAATACAGAAATGGTGTCAAAATATACCTAATACTCAGAAGGAGCTGAGATTGATGGAGAATGATAAGACCAAAAAAAGCCTCCTTTATATATATTCAGATTAAAAGAAAGAAAATGAATCAATAGTCCATCTATTCAAAAAAGATGGCCAAATGCAAATAAATAATAATGAAAATGCTGGTCTTCTCTTATTTTGAGTCTTCCCCAACAAAAGAGTGCATATTCCATCAGACAATTGGAAAGGTAAGAATAAAAGTTTGAAGTTTGAAGCTGATAGACACAATTAAAAATTAATTTACTTACAAAGGGTTAGAGATCAGATAAATTGTATCTTGGAACACTGAAGGAATTTTCTAATCATTTGGGTGAGTCTTTCTTGTTATCTTTTAAAAATCTTGGAAAAGTGGCAAGGTACCAGAAGACTGAATTAGAGCATGTTTTAATGTCAGAAAGCAAAAAGAAGAAGAATCCAGGAATCCAGAGATCAGTCTGTGTATGGTACTAATACATGAAAAAATTCTAGAGTAAATTGATGAAGTAATTAATCTTTTCACTTTCTGCTAATGCTGTTTAACACTCCAGTTCCCTGAACACAGGGATTTGAATTATTATACAAAGCAGCGAGCTGGGCTTTAGCATTTAGTTAATGCCAAGAAAACTTTAGCTATCTTATTTTTTTTTAAAGAACATTTTATAGGATTGTCTGCACAAGAAAACAAATCTTCAGCCAAGAATTAAGTTTATTTAGCAAGGTTTAATCTTGCTAAATGCTATTGCTGTATGAATCAGGCAAGATCTAGTATGTAAAATGCAAGTGCAATTATGATTAAATAATGAATAAAAATAATCTGAAGAATAAGGTCAAGCCTACTGTTCATAATGTTTTACAATATTTAAGTCATGCTCTGCAGTTTAAAGAACTGCATGTTGCATTATAAATAATACAGATGAATTTTTCCATCATTCTTATCCAAAAGATAAAATCCTGATTACAATGGCAATTCTACCTCCATTTTATTGAAATACAGGATAACTCTGTTCACTATCAGTACTCCAAATTGTGGGGACAGAAAATGACCATTTCTACAAATGTTCATTCATTTTTCCAGTACATCAAAGATAACCAATATAAACAATCTCTAACCAAGTTAGATCTAATGTTCATGTAAGATGCCCAGTCTTATTGTAGACAATAATGATGAATATAATATGAAGCAGACATGTTTCAAAATACTTTTCCTTTTGTAAATGTCTTTGTTCAAAATTGCTGGAAAGTTACTTTATGATGAATTTAACTCCCAATAAACGTGAAAGCATAATAATGAGCCAATTTCTATGGAAATAGTCTTGTTATTATTTAATCAGTCCTCAACCTAAGTGATTCATGAACTTCTTGTTGAAATTCAATATCCATTTCATGAATTTCTGAGAAAGTCTGAAGAACAAAAAGAAAACCACCAAGTTCTAGTAAATTATTTTGTCTCGATGATTAATGCTAGACAATTTACTTCAAGAAAGGTAGAAACTTTTCTGTAAGGTCACAATATGACACCACTTACTTATTGTGCTGTTATCAATTCCAGCAGATTTGCCTCCAGATATTATATCAAGTTGTAGATTGCACAATGCATTATAAGACCACATTTGGTTGTACCAGAAAGAGGAAGACATCAAGCCAGTTTTAAATACACTTCAGTTCTACTCAGTGCTTTTTTTCTATAAAAAAAAAAAAGGTGCCAGAACTCTCACATGTCATACAACTTGCCTTGCCTACCCTACAAGGTTCCATCCCAAAAAGGTGCCAGAACTCCGTTCTGGGCGTTCTATGAGAAAAAAAGCCCTGGTTCTACTAAGTTCAATTTCAAGGAGCTAAGCATATTCTTAGCCTGATCTAGACTGTACTATATGTGTATAAAACTCTGTATAAGTCAGTAAATCAGTTTTGTTTAGAAAGCATTGGATGTTATCAAGGGTGATGTTAAGTTAAGTGGAATGTTAGAATAACCTTACAAATGACCTGGGAGGATTCAGTAATTGCAGAATGGGAGGTAGTGGAGTAACTAGATGTCTGTCTTCTGGTCAAATAAGCAAAGTAGAAAACATAAATAATGAGATTTCAAGATAATTGGTTCCAAAGCCTTTTTTGTCTTCCTTTTCCACATGTTAGATTTCTATGGATAAAAAAAGCACTATACTTAATATATTTCTGAATTCCAGAAATGTTGTTGAAAATATTGTCCACAATTCTAATTCTAATTCTTAAGAGTATTGCATTAAACATTTGCAACTATTTTCCAAACCATGTTTGTTTGTTTGTTGTTATTAAGAGTGGGAAGAACAAATTATATATTAGAGCTAAACTATTTATGGAAACTGAGGAGAGTCCTCTGAAGCTGGCCATTAAAAAAAGCCTCTATAAAAATGCCTGCTTATCTTGAATTAGGCTGATCGATGTTGCCCATCGGAGGGCAAGCATCCTAAACTCCCTATATATCCCTGCCTGAAACTCCCCAAGAAATTAAAGAAAGATTGTGCAAATCATTTATTGCAGTTTCCCTAAAATGCATTACACTGGGGAGAGAGGAGTAATAAAGTCAGTGAAAGGTACAACTGTTTTAGTTGGCAGTTTTCAGAGCACAGAAATTACAGTTGGGAACTTCCGGTGGGACGGCGCGCCGATGGCGGCTCTTTTGGAGCCGTCCGCTTGGGAAGGCGTCAGAGCCAGCCTGAACAGCGGACATCAGCTGTTCAGCGGCTTGGAACCTTGTGCCCTGGGAGAAGGGGTCGAGGTGAGTACTCCCGGATAGGAGTAGAGCCCCAAAAGCTCTCCCTTAATTTAGGGAGAGCGAAAATTGGGTGCTCCTCCGGAGTCCGGGAACCTCCGTCTCCCAAATGCCTTTGCTCCCTTTTTTTTGGGAGTGAAGCGAGTCGTTGCCTCCACCTCCGCGAATTATAGAGAATTGTGAGTAATAATAAGCGGACGGAATTGCCCGGGGATACTGGACTTTGAGCAATTTAAGACTTTAACTCAATTTTTTAACATCTTCCCTATTGAACTGGGGAAAAAAAAGAGAAAAAAGATGGCTGCGGTTTGCCTTTCTTCAAAGTGAGAGTGATTTTTTCTTTTCTTTTTTTTTAACTTTCACTTTCCGGTGGAGCTGAATGAAGAGGGAAATTGTTACCCCTTGTAACATTGATATGGAAAGTTTTAGTGATTTCTTTTTCTTTTTCTTTTTTAATGGAAAGAACTTTGGATTTGGATTTTGGATTTTTCCCCCCTTTTGTTTCCGAAGCTGTGCTTAAAGAAGTTTGAAAAATGGCTTTGCTTAATGGAACTTCTGCTTTGTTTAAAGATTTTCAACAGTTTAAATCTGAAGTTAATTTTTCTTTAATTTTATCGATGGTTTCACTTGAAGACTTACAAAAAGTTTTGAAACAAATTAGAGAGAAATCTGAAGATTTTTTGGAAAGGGAATTACAAGGATTTTGTCAGAACATATCATTTGCTTTGTATGGTATTGCAGAGGCCAGGATGGAGGGAAAAATGGAGCCTGTAAAAGCTGAAAGTGGACTGACAAAGACTCAAGAAGAAGATTTGGATTTTAAGGAAGATAACTGGAAGGACTGGCGGCAAAAGCGGAAACTGGATTGGAAACATCTAAAGAAATTTTATAAGGATACAGAGAAGAGGTGGTGATGGACTCAGTTGTGACTTTGGGATGCAATTTTAAAGAAATACTTATAGAAATGGAAAATTATAGTATTGCATATTAGGAGAAGCAGCTGGGGGATTTCTTAAGAGTATCTTGTGATGCAATAATACAGGGTATTTTTGTTCGAGATATTAAGAGATTAATTTTAAAATTTTTTGGAGAAGGAGATGGGATCTGGTGGAGGTGTGGATTCAAAAAGGATTTTTGAAGAGATGCTATCTTTGATGTGATTAATCAATATATTATAAAATGTTACTTTTGATATGATATACTGATAAGATGATATATCTGACTTTGGGATGTAATTTTAAAGAAACACTTATAGAAATGGAAAATTATAGTATTGCATCTTGTGATGTAATAATATGGGGTATTTTTGCTCGAGATATTAAGAGATTAATTTTAAAAAAAAAATTTGGAGAAGGAGATGGGATATTCTGGTGGAGGTGTGGATTCAAAAGGGTATTTTGAATTTTAGTGGTTAAGAGATGCTATTTTTGATGTGATTAATCAATACTTTGGGATGTAATTTTAAAGAAATATTTATATGATTAAAAGGGTTCTGAATTTTAGTGGTTACTTTAGTTACATGGTAACTGGCATTAATTAATATTGTGGGATGTAATTTTAAAAGTGTTCTGAATTTTAATGGTTATTATGGTGGAGTTGTGGAATTATAAGAGATTTCTGAAAAAAAAAAAACCCCCCAAAAAAACTTACATATGGAAAATTATAGCATTGTATATTAAGGGGTAGAGGGATTATTGTTTATTATAAAATGTTACTTTTGATACGATATACTGATAAGGTGATATATAATTGGTGATTGAAAGCTAAGAATTGAAGAGAAGGCAAAGTTTTCTTTTCTTTTTTTTTATTAAGATTAAGGGATCGGTGAAGATGGATTGGTTATATGTAGATAGATTATTGTAGTTTATATTTGATTTTTTTTTTTTATGAGTTAAAGTATGTTTATATTAGATTAGTTTATATTGGGTAGTTTTATATAGACTTAGGAAGATGAGTGTTCAATCCCGTAATCAGTTCTGGGAAGTCTGGGGGGGTTGGGGAAAGGGATTTCTTATGTATTTTGGTATACTAGAATGGTAGTGAGATAACAATGGAGGCTCGGTTGACCTCCAGGAACACATTTGGAAGAGGAGGAGGGAAGGAGGGGGGATGTGTAGAGCAGAGTGGTTGAGAGGGTGGAGAGGAAGAGGGAAGGAGGTAGAAGGAAGGAGGAGGGAAGTAGGTTGGAGAGAGGGAATGTGGTCCTGTGAGGCTGTTGACCATTTTAGAATAGGAGGTTTTTTAGTACAAGAATGGAGGCTCGATTGACCTCCAGGACCACATTTGGAAGAGGAGGAGGGAAGGAGGGGGGATGTGTAGAGTAGAGTGGTTGAGAGGGTGGAGAGGAAGAGGGAAGGAGGTAGAAGGAAGGAGGAGGAAAGTAGGTTGGAGAGAGGGAATGTGGTCCTGTGAGGCTGTTGACCATTTTAGAATAGGAGGTTTTTTAGTACAAGAATGGAGGCTCGATTGACCTCCAGGACCACATTTGGAAGAGGAGGAGGGAAGGAGGGGGGATGTGTAGAGTAGAGTGGTTGAGAGGGTGGAGAGGAAGAGGGAAGGAGGTAGAAGGAAGGAGGGAAGTAGGTTGAAGAGAGGGAATGTGTTCCTGTGAGGCAGCTGAGCATCTTAGAATGGGAGGTTTTTTTAGTTTGTTTTTCTTTTTATTAATTGTATTATTGATTTATGCCATAATTGTATGTTTGTTTATTTTGAAAAAAAAAACAATAAAAATTTGTTTAAAAAAAGAAAAGAAATTACAGTTAAAAATTAACTATTGTTTTTTTAAAGGATGATATCCATCTTATGGGTAGCCATTTGCCATATTGGGACTTGCACTACCTGCCAGGCTGAAATGTGTAGACCACTGATTTTCATACTTGGCAACTCCCAGAATTCCCCAACCTTGAGGATGGGTATTAAAGAATGTGTGTTGAACTCCACAGATCTTAAAATTGCCACATTTGAAAAACACTGTGCTGGACAACCCTTTTGTGTTGATTTCCACAGAAAAGAGAGCTGGATGTCTCTATGCATTTTCATCTTTTGGTCCTAAGCCATCACTTCTTCAGTCAAAGGAAAGAATCAAACATTAAACTGATTTTTAACTAACAGATATGACAATAATTTTTTTACATTGAAACCTTCTATGTTTTAGTTTCTCATTTTTCTTGTCCTTCCATTTGTTATTTTAATTCTAGAACAGAACACAGTTAATATTACAATAGGTCTAAAGGGAATATTACTGTTGCTATACTATGACAAAGCAACCAATTTATATTACTTATAAAATCTTATAAATGCTTGCTTTTTCTCCACAAATTTCTCCTTAGCATTTAGCTGATCCCTGAGCATTGTATCATTTTGCTAATATTTATTTATAACTTTTTAAGGGTGCTTCCTCTCTTGCAGCATATATATTTTAAGCCTCATATCAAGCCCATACCTCTCTCTGTGCGTATAAGCATTTTTATTGTTCATTTTGTAGATCTTAGTGAATTACTTACTTTCAATCAAATGCACAATACTTTGTAGCCTGCTATAATGGTTCACCTGTTTTAAACTGTGCACCTTTTGTTCAAATCTGTATATTTATGCTCAAATGATACGTATTTATTCCTCATTTAACAAGGCAGAACACTGGTGCTGGGTACATTTCTTAGAGAAAGTGCCACTTCCAGTAAAAATGCCATCTTTTTATCCCACCTGCAGATAATTTAGAGTCTTTCAAAAATCACAAAAGACAGGAGAAGATATATTGTGCAGGGAGCAAAAATTTTCAAAATATTGTATGCTTCCCTTCATTCCCATTTGCTGCAATAACAATGTTATTGTAAAAAAAGAACAAAACAAAACATAAACCAGTATGATTGGGAAAAATGTATTCAATTCACAGAATATATATTTGTGTGCGGCCTGTAGTCCTGTTTCAGATACAAGTACTTGTTGGCATATTCTCAGCTTCACTTGCAGGGAAGGTTCTTTTGTGTATTCCATTCATTGGCAATTGACGAAGACATATGGTTAAGCAACAAGTTCTTTATTAACCTTCTCCTACAACCAAGCAAGCAGCAAAAGGCACACAGGCCTTTTATAGGGCCTGAGACCCAGACAGTGTTAACCAATAGGAGCTGACCATTTTCGCACCTTGCGCATGCTCACAAGGCTGGCGCCGCTCTATCTGGTCCCGGGCAGCTTTTGGTTTGCCCGGGACCATTTGCAACAACTCTGAGCCTGCTTTTCTGCTCTAGCAGGCTCAGGACACAACACCCCTCCCCCCTAGATAAAACACACCTAGCTTTATGCACAGGTACATTGGTCAAAAGGCAGGGAGAGTGGAGTTACTCTGGTCTGCACACAGGCAAGACACTATGACAAAATAATTATTAAATTAAACAAAATGTATCCAAAATCATAATAGTATATGACACCCTTTTCAGAGTGTTAACCCACATCCAGCTACAGATCAGCAAGGTTCCCATGTGTTGACAGAGACCTCACATAATCTCCTAGATGTTTGGGTGGGCACTTGGCCCGCTGCGACCTTCTAATGGCCGGTGAGTGTGCCTGGCCTACCTGCTCGCTTGCCAGGCTAGGCAGGCCAGGACTTTGATGCCCCAAATACCCAGGTGCCCCACCCAGCTGCTGAGTGGCTGGACCCTCTGAGTCCAAGCCAGTATACCTTGGAAGGGTGGAAGTCTCCAAATCCACAATGGACTCCTCTTGGGAACTCTGTCCCTCGAGCCCAAAGCCAGCAGTTGGAGTGGCCTGAGTGGCGGAAGTGCCCCACTACTCCGAAGCCCCCGTGCATGTGCCGGAGTCAGGAGCCGCCTTCATGGCAAACCCCCTTGCTAATGACTTCCTTTTTGGAGCAATAACTGAATTGTGAGACTGCCCCTGATGGAATTCCCTGTCTATGGCTGTGTTTGAGTTGTGTGTTCCTGTCCTCAGAATACTCCTGCGCGATGCACAGAAACCCACCCTGTGTTGGCTGGGGACCCTGGTACCTTTCTGAAGCAATTCTTCCTGAGGTTGGACCTTCTGGCAACCCAAACAGACTGAGGCGATGTGGCCTTGCCTGCCATATGCCCGGCAAATGGCGGAGCGGAATCTGCACTCAGCTCGCTTGTGGCGTCCTCTGCACCTGAAGCACTGAAGAGCTGCTGCGGCCTTGTCTGGACATCCCTTCAGCCTTCTTTCCGCTGGCTGGTGAAGTCTGTCCACCTCCTCTTCAGGATCCGCTTCTGAATCTTCCCGAGCGTCCTCTTGATGGACCGTCACAGTGGCTGGAGGGTTCCTGGCAAGCTGGAAAGCCTTTACAGCACTGCCTGCTGCTTCCTCAGCTGCAACCTCTCTTAAAGCATCTTGAAACGATACTTCATCTTTCGCAAAAATCTTCTGTTGCAGTTCTCTGCTACATAGGCCACACACAAAACAATCTTGCATCCTCTCTTCCAGGTCCTTGAACTCACAAAGCCTGGCCACTTGTCTTAAGGCAGCGATGAAGTCCGCAGCAGATTCACCCGGCCTCTGGTCTCTCTGCTCGAACGCATGCCTCCAAGCGATGACAGACAATTTAGGCTGGAAATGTTCCTTCAGCATCTTCTTCAAGTCAGCATACGATACTGACTCCAGAAGTGCAGGGGCCACCAGATTTTCCGCGATGTCAAAAGCTTCCTGTCCACAGGCACACAGAAGAGTTGCTGCCTTCAGGCCATCTTCCCTGATCTGATTTACTCTAAAGTAGTTCTCCACCCTTGCTACGTATGAATTCCATCTTTTTGGGTGGGAGACATCAAAGTCTGTCAATCTTCAACATTGTAAAACTTTATGGCCTTCACTAATTGCCTCCTCTGCAAACTAGTCTTTTTGGGAAGTGGTCCTTTTGCCGAGCTCACCTCCAGCGATGCTGTACTGGCAGGCCGAGTCGCGAGTGCAGGACGCCGTCTTCCGTCTTCAGAACCTTCTTGGTGAGTTCTTATTTGTTCCTTTTGCTTGCAGGGATCCCACCTTCATCGCCACTTTTGTGTATTCCGTTCGTTGGCAATTGACGAAGACACATGGTGAAGCAACAAGTTCTTTATTAACCTTCTCCTACAACCAAGCAAGCAGCAAAAGGCACGCAGGCCTTTTATAGGGCCTGAGACCCAGACAGTGTTAACCAATAGGAACTGACCATTTTCGTGCCTTGCGCATGCGCACGAAAACGCCGCTCTGTCTGGTCCCGGGCAGCTTTTGGTTTGCCCGGGACTGTTTGCAACAACTCTGAGCCTGCTTTTCTGCTCTAGCAGGCTCAGGACACAACAGGTTCCATTCCAAATGTTTAAAATTTAATATACACAAATAAATGTCCAATTTTCTGATGCAGAATCCATTAGGATATCTGCATAAATTCAGAATGTAAAGTTTATAATTCTTACCATTATTACAAAATACCAACAATAGTGCAGATTTCCTTTGGATAACATAGCAAGAGATTGAGAAGATAAAAATCTTAACTATGTTCCTTCAGTAGATACCACAGTTAGCCTAAATATTATTCACATAAAGTTTAAATGGGAAGATATCTCATCTTAAGATATACCACTTACCAATTCATTCCCATTTTCTCTCTGAGCAGAAGGCCTTACCAGTATCTAACTCAGAAAACTCTGGACTTTCTTCATGGCCTGCTATGGAGCTCAGAACAACTTGGATTAATAAACTCATAGTATTTTGTGCTGTAACCTTCATCAGTTTGCCCAAGTGAGAGTTTTATGTTTTTTTATAAGGGAGCTGAAAAGACTAACAGGCTTTTCTCCCTTTTCTCCACTCGCTAAAGTCAGCTTTTAAATAGTCAAAAAGGTTACATTTTGTAGCAGTAGTTCAGTGATTTGAGTGAAGTGGAAGCTGCTTTAAGACCTTCTGTTTCAATTGACAATTCTTTCTGAGTCCTATTCTCCTGTGATGAATATCTAAACCAATTCTATACAGATGTTGAATGAGACATGACTGAAAGAGCCTCATTGTTGCAAGGGAGTTGTTTCATCTTGACTATTCTTATGGTTGAAGAACCCCACTAGACACTCTTTTGAATGCCAGGAATAGGCTTATAGAATTCTGGGACTACAGTCTATATCTGTTGATTTATGGTCTGAAGATATATGGCTTTTATTTTGCTGGTTCCCATTTCTTAAAGCAGAACTACAAAAAGAAGAGCGTGTCAAAATTCTTTTTGCAACTGTTCAAAATCAGAGTAGGGGATCCAAAACCTTTGGATGGGTTAAGCAGAAAACAAGATTTCTTAAGACTTACAGAGAGACAAGCAAGCCTTTAGTCTTCTTTACTCTTATGTTCCTTAAAGTTAATGGAAGGGCGAGAAATAATTGTGTGGACTGAATCTATTTTTAAGACTAAATGAAAAGTCTGGCACAAGCCTGGATTTTCTAACCTTATACCAAATTTGAACCAGAATAAATGCTATATCTCTTGTGGGATAAAATCACAACCTCCTGGTACAGGAGTGATCTCTTCCCTTTTAAATGATAGCTGCAACTAAAAGTATAAAATAATTTGTATAAAATTATGTTTGTGGTACAGAGACAGGTCGATTTGAGGTTCTTTCGTGTCTTAAAATGTTTATGGAAAGAGGGATGACTACTGGCTTTTCCACCATCTGGTTGACATTCCAAAGCTTATTAAAGCAGCAGATTTGTACTTCTAGCCATCTGTTACCCCCACGCCTATTTCTGCTTCTCAAGTAACATCAAAACTTCAAGAGACAGTCTTGTCCTCATCCATCTACCTCACTCCAGTGTTTTGTTGTGACATAAAGGTGAATAGGACGCTCTTTTCCTTCCGTATGTATTTCATAAGTGGACTTGCAAAAACACTATGGAAATTTATGTGAATTGTTTTAAAAGGCACCAGTTAAACATTTTAAGGGAAAACACTATGATAAATATTTTAAAAGTTCTTCCCCAATTTTTAAAGTCCAATTTTTTTAAGGGTATAACTTTTTCTTTCTTTCTTCAGTTTTTTTTCCTGTGTTCACAAAAGTAGTAGATATTTCATTTTATAACAGATAACCTGTTAAGTCCAGAGAATAATGGCGCTTGAGATGAAGCATTTCTAACAAGTCTTTATTCTCTGCTTCCATTCTACGAACAACCCGAGCAGAGGCACGCAGGCCTCTATTTATACCTTCTGATCCCCGGGCAAGTTCAACCAATCAAAAGGCGGTCTTTTCCCGCCTTGCGCATGCGCACAAGGCCGGTGCCACTCAGTCTGGTCCCGGGCAGCTTTTGCAAATGCCCGGGACTCTTGCAACGTCCCAAGCCTGCTTCTGCAGGCTCAGGACACAACACCTCTCCCCCCTAGATGAAATAATACGGCGCCCACATGGACGCCATCATAGTGATGGTTATATAGTTAACTGATAAGTTAAGTTACACAGTGTGTGTAAGATGTGGAACTGTTCTGTCATACAAAGACTCAGTAGCCCCAACATCGTTTACATAGTGTCAACCAGTCAGAACCTCTAATTCAGTGATTGCAGTTCACATGCTCACCTTACGTAATCTGCAAGGTATTTGGGAGGCCCTTTGACCCTGAGCGACCTTCTCGGACCTGGGGAACTTGTAGTGTTTTCCCCGTGGCTTCCCACACTAGGTGAATTTCCTTGTGGTGGTTGTGTGACTTCAGTTTGACTTTCCTGCCCGTCTCTTAGGCTTGAGAAGTCAGAACTCTGTTGATCACTATACCTGGTTGACCTACCACCAATGGAGTTCTCCAACCCCTCTGAACTCATCTCCGGGGTGCCTGACGGAGTGTGGTTTTCCTGGCTCCTTCCTGTAGTGTTAGGGTTTAGGGATGCCTCCCTGTTAGCCCTTAAGCGTGGGGACATCCTTCTATGAGCCATTTCAGCAAAGGATGTGTTTCCCCTCTGTTTTGCCTGCTCTCTTGCATGTTGTGAGTTGTGAGTATGCTCCCAGTGATTCTCCGTGTCTGGAGTATTGT
>NW_015386442.1:1296867-1311567 GCF_001527695.2 Protobothrops mucrosquamatus | reverse complement strand
CTTTAAGTGTTAGTTTCTTTTTAAGGGGTTTGTGTGTGCCTATTCTTAAAATGTTCCGGCGTGTTGCACAGAACCCCACCCTGTTTTGGCTGGGCACCCTGGTACCTTTCAGATTCAATTCTTCCTTCGGTTGTACCTTCTGTCGACCCAGGCAGACCGCAGCGATGTGGCCCTTCTTTCCGCACGCTTGGCAAATGGCAGAACGGAACCGACATTCCGCTCGCTTGTGGCGTCCACCACATCCGAGGCAACGAAGCTCAGCTGGGCTCTTGTCCTGACGATCTTTGGACCTCCTCCCAGCTGCTTGGTAAAGCTTGTCCACCTCTTCTTCAGGATCTTCTTCCGAATCCTCGCGCACGTCTTCCTTGTGAATAGTGGCAGTCTCTGGAACGTTTCGCTTAGGCCGCATGTTCTTGACCGCCCCACCAGCAGCTTCTTCAGCCAAAACCTCTCGCAGAGCATCTTGGAAGGAGACATCTTCCCTGGTGAACAGCCTCTGCTGTAATTCTGTGTTCCTCAGTCCACACACAAAACGATCGCGCAGTCTTTCCTCTAAGTCCTTGAAGTCGCACGGTTTAGCTGCTCTTCTCAAGGCCGCAATGTATTCTTTTGCTGATTCTCCAACTCGCTGATCTCTCTGTTGAAATGTGTGCCTCCAAGCCATGACAGATTGCTTGGGTTGGAAATGTTCCTTTAAGGTTTTCTTCAGATCGGAGTATGATACCGTTTCCAGCGAGTCCGGGCCGATTAAGCTCTCGGCGATCTCAAAGGCATCTTGCCCACAAACGCACAACAATGTGGCAGCCTTTAAGCCTTCC
The DNA here is from genome assembly GCF_001527695.2 of Protobothrops mucrosquamatus. Classification (NCBI taxonomy): domain Eukaryota; kingdom Metazoa; phylum Chordata; class Lepidosauria; order Squamata; family Viperidae; genus Protobothrops; species Protobothrops mucrosquamatus. The sequence goes on along the minus strand of NW_015386442.1, from coordinate 1,310,749 downwards.
TCCCGAATCTGGTTTATGCGGAAATACGTCTCAACTCTTGCAACATAAGATTCCCACCTCTCGGGGTGAGAGACGTCGAATTCCGCTAAACGCCCAACTTTTGCCATGATCGAGGATCAGGTCTTCTTCTTCAGCCGCACGCACCCTCCAGCGATTTCGTACTGGCAGGATAACGCTGACTTCCACGCCGTTTTCTCTTCCGGACTTCTTTGGGTGAGTCTTCAAGCTTTCCTAGCTGTATAGACTGTATCCCACCCTCGTCGCCAGTGTTAAGTCCGGAGAATAATGGCGCTTGAGACGAAGCATTTCTAACAAGTCTTTATTCTCTGCTTCCATTCTACGAACAACCCGAGCAGAGGCACGCAGGCCTCTATTTATACCTTCTGATCCCCGGGCAAGTTCAACCAATCAAAAGGCGGTCTTTTCCCGCCTTGCGCATGCGCACAAGGCCGGCGCCACTCAGTCTGGTCCCGGGCAGCTTTTGCAAATGCCCGGGACTCTTGCAACGTCTCGAGCCTGCTTCTGCAGGCTCAGGACACAACATAACCTGATGCTGATTTTAAAATCCTCCTAAGATATTTACTGGTAAATGAAGATAAAAACTCAAGAAATTCAACTGACTAAAATTCATACACACAGTCAGCTACAACAAGCAGGAGCAATAACATGGCATGCCACCTGAGACTAGTTGAATCACTATGCATCACTAAGCAATTGTCTCCTATTAGTTTCTGCCCCATTAATACCTCATTAAAGATCCACTGCTTAGTTCACTTACTTCTTCCTCCATCTTAGATGAATTTTACAGTTCATTGCTTGTTAAATGCTGTCAATAGTGATTTCTTTTACTGATCAAATGCTATGATTCAGTTCATCTTAATGCTGGGGTCTCTGCTTCTTATCTTGTGTTATCTTATATTTCATTTTTGTGGAGGTTCCATTTGATCCTTATTCTGTGCAATTGCAGAATGTACAGGCCTTTACAACTGATGAGAATTGCACTGAATGTCAGAGCCATACATCAGTGATGTGTATGGAAAGATAGAAAAGCAATATTAAATTGATTGTACTGGCATATTGAAAAAGACAGCACACTTTTTGTATGTTTTGCAATTTGTGCTAAAATGATAGATAGATAGATAGATAGATAGATAGATAGATAGATAGATAGATAGATAGATAGATAGATAGATAGATAGATAGATAGATAAATGATAGAGATGCTGATAGATAGAAATATGTGAATTATCTATTAATACATACATATACAGTACATACTTATCATGTTATTCCTTTTAGGTATAAGCCACATTATGCATTACACAAAAAAGATTAAGAGCATGGTAAGTCAAATAAAACCAAAATATGTTATAAAAGAAAAAATACACAGCTAAATTTTCTTCATATTAACAGTACTGTATTCACTCAACTTCTGCATCACTTTCTGTCCTCAAAAACCATCACGATATACTGAGTCATATATTATCTATTACTCTAAATCATAATGCTGAAAAAAATATTTTAGGGAACTAGGCCAAAGGAACATGAGACAAGACCAATCCAGATCCACACGAACAAAGCAGAATCTTTTTTTTTTGTGGGAGAATGAGAGATACATGATTAAAAGAGGCGGGAAGATTTGGCTGAACATTATGCACTAAGAGGAAGTGTAAGGAAAGCAAAATATAAGTGGAACTGTAGCGTTTAGAGTTCAGGAAGAGAAAAGAAAACTTTGCCAAAAATAGATAATTATTTATAAATTCTCCCCCCCCTCTCTCTCTCCCACCCTCTCCCTCTCCCTCTCCCTCCCTCTCTTTCCATCCATCCAAATTATGATTTGAAGAGCTAATCTATGTTCTGGAAAGGCTGTCTTGCTGAATGAATAATATGCATGGCTTTTAAAAAAACCTAGACTGCCCCATAAAGTTAAGCAACCACCCCAAGATTTTATTTACTAAAAGCTTGAAACTTTAAATTCTCTTATTTGGTGTTATATATACAGGCATGCACACAGAATTAATGATCAAGTACACAGACACACAAGAAAAATATAAAAAATCGTTCATTTAGGTTCAGAAATGTTGACAACACTATTAACATCACTTTGCAGTATCACATACAGTAAATGAAAGCACCATGAACTTTGCAGAAAGCTAGATTAACTCTTCATTAAATCGGCTTGATATGGGAATAATCTTACAAACCGATATTAAAAATGGTGTTTAAGTTGGTCTTCTATGCGCATCTCACAACTCAGTACAACTGCATATTCTTCATTGTGGTAGCTTCATATTTTTATATTTAAACTGTTATCTTGATGAAAACCATTCTAATCTTCAAGTCACATAGAGTGTTCTTGCTAAACATTAGTATGATGCTAGTAGTTATTAGTGACTGTTAATGGGTTTTTTTTACTGTTTTTCCAAGTTGCAATGGCAGGGATGTCTACAGAGGTTTTGAACTTGATTTATTTTATTGTTCCACAACCCACAGGATCTGAACTATGTAATCTTCTTAAGGGTATATAACTGCACAGTATTTAAGAAAGTTTTTCAGTTCTGAATATTCTTATTATAAGGAACAGTTGCTGGAATTGGGTATGTCTAGTTTAACGAAGAGAAGGACGAGGGGGGACATGATAGCAGTATTCCAATATCTCAGGGGCTGCCACAAGGAAGAGGGAGTCAAGCTATTTTCCAAAGCACCTGAAGGCAGGACAAGGAGCAAAGGGTGGAAGCTAACCAAAGAGAGAAGCAACCTAGAACTAAGGAGAAACTTCCTGACAGTTAGAACAATTAACCAGTGGAACAACCTGCCTCCAGAAGCGGTGAATGTGCCAACACTGGAAGTTTTTAAGAAGAAACTGGACAGCCATTTGTCTGAAATGGTACAGGGTTTCCTGCCTAAGCAGGGGGTTGGACTAGATGACCTCCAAGGTCCCTTCCAACTTTATTATTATTATTATTATTATTATTATTATTATTATTATTATTATTATTATTATTATTATTATAAGAGTTTATTTTAATAATTTATCAGAAATCTACAATTTCCTTTTCATTATTTTTTATCCTGCCTTTATTATTTTTATAAATAATTCAAGACAGTCAGCATGCCTAATACTCCTTCCTCATCCTATTTTCCCCACAATAACCTTATGAGTTGAGTTGGTCTTAGAGAAAATGACTGGCTCAAAGTCACCCAACTGGCTTTCATGGCTAAAACAGGATTAGAACTTGCAGCTTTCCAGTTTCTAGACTGGTTATCTCTTTGCTGAGACATCATACATTTCATTTTCAAATTAGCCAATTTCTACAAAAAACTTTCTTTTGGAACATGTATTTAGGATTGATAATATCAAATTAGATTATATAGTACCTACATTGTTATGTATTAAACCAAATTCAGAAGTACTATTATAAAACAGTTAACTAGATGTTCAATTCAAATCCTTAAACTGTCTGTTGTATATATTACAAGTCTGTGTTTAGGCGGGAATGTTTGCTTTAAACTTATTGGCTGCCGCCTAGTGGCGGTTCGTATAAATATGAGTCAAGAGGCTGCTAGAGCCGCTTCTGTATGGATTGAATAAACGAGCTGTTACTTTCACTCCTGTGTCTTCAATGCCTCACCGTTCTCACTACACAACAGTGGTGATGAAGGTGGGATTATGCTGCTAGGAAGAAAGAGCTGGAGGACTAAGAGCTAAGAGTTACCAAGGGGTAAGACCAGGCAGCAGCGCCCTGGTAGGATCAGTGTTCTCCCCTTCTGCCTGCCAGCAAGCCATGCTGGAGGCATCACTATCCTAAGGATCCATCCTAGGATTAACAGAAGCCCCTAGCAGCATAAGGCATTGGGACACGCAGTAACAGCCAGCTATGGCCAAAGTTGGCAAGCTATCAGAATTCGATGTGACGCATCCAGAACAATGGAGTTTGTATGTTTCCAGAGTTGAAAACTACCTGAGAGCAAACCAGGTCAGGGACGACGGACTCAAAGCAGCGACATTGTTGTGCGTATACGGCCAAGCAATTTTTGATATAGCAGAGAATCTAGTCGCTCCTGCTACCTTAGAGTCAGTTACCTTTGCTGACTCGAAAAGAAGACTCAAAGAACACTTCGAACCAAGACTGTCTATCATCACATGGAGACACGCGTTCGAGCAGAGAGAACAGCAGCCCGGAGAGTCCGCTGCTGAATTCGTGGCTGCCCTGTGTCAAGCGTCCAGACTCTGCGAATTTCCCGATTTAGAGGATCGGCTCAGGGACTGACTGGTATGTGGCCTGAGAAGCAGAGACTTACACCAGAGGCTGTTTGCAAAGGAGACCTTGACATTCCAGGATGCACTGAAAGAAGTGATGGCAGAAGAGGCCATAGGCGGAGCTGTCAAGGCTTTACATCCCTCAAAGAACTTCTACAGCCAGATAGCCATTCATCATGAAGATTTAGAGAAAGCAGACAACCCAGACGAGGACCTTGAGATCGACTGGGTGCAGAAGCTTCCAGGAAGAAAGTAGCAGCCACTTGACAAGGCAGCCTTCTTCCCTAGCTGTCCTGGCTGTGGAGGATGGCATTAGCACTCAGAATGCCGGTTTTGTACGGCTGTGTGCTGAGCATGTGGCAAGCAGGTTCACATCGCTATCATCTGTAAAGGTTGCCAGAGGGAATCTGCACCCGAAGACTTCCCCAGGAAAGGTAAAGGGGCCCTGGGGCAAAACAGAGTAGGATATTGTTCCAGAAGGAGGAGCATCCTTAGAACAGGAGCCCATCGCCCCCTTAAAGACAGGTTTAGACTCAAAGTCAGGCTCCAAGGAGTCCCATGTTCCATGGAACTGGACACTGGATCAGCTGTGTCTATAATTTGTTACAAGACTTTTAGTTACATATGCAGACATGGCAGGAAACAAGTCAGATGCAAGCTGTCAAATCTAGAGTTGACAAATTTTCAAAATTCCCATGTAGCGGTTAAAGGCGAAGCTATGTTAAAAGTGAAGTTCAAAGAGTTTGAGGGTCCCCTCAACGTCGTGGTGGTTGAAGGCCAGCACACAAGCCTGATCGGCCTAGACTGGTTTGATGCCCTGGGCATCCATGTGACTGCATCAACAGAACCCAAAAAGAAGATTTGGCAGCTGTCTGCCAGGAATTTGCTGATGTATTCAGTCCCAGCTTAGGAAAATACAAAGGAGCACCAATTGCTCTACACCTTGATCCAACTATAACCCCAATCAGGGTAAAGCCTTGTCAAGTGCCTTTTGCCCTTAAACCCAAGATAGATGCAGAGTTAGACAAGCTCGTTCAACAGGGAGTATTGCAACCTGTTGACAGCAGTGTGTGGGAAACCCCCATAGTCACACTGATTAAGCCTAATGGAGAGGTGCACATCTGCACTGATTATAAGTGCACTATTAATAAGGCACTTCAGCAGCATGCATATCCAGTACCTGTAGTTAGCCACCTCCTGGCATCATTACAGGGAGATCACTTATTCGCAAAGCTGGACCTGGCACAGGCATATCAGCAGCTACCTGTGGATGATGCCACTGCTGAGGCTCAAACAATAGTTACCCATAGAGGGGCATTCAAGGTTCGTCTCCTGCAGTTTGGGGTCAGTGTAGCCCCAGGGCTCTTTCAGAGCGTGATGGAACGCATGCTCAAAAACATTCCAGGGGTGTGTCCTTATTTTGACGACATTCTAATTGCTGAAGAGTCAGCTGAAATATTAGCAGAACATCTAAGGGCTGTTCTTCAGCACTTCTGCAAAGCGGGGCTGAAGCTCAAAAGAGACAAATGTCAAATAGGAGTGAACTCCACAGAGTTCCTCAGTTTCCGGACTGATGCTGCCAGAATACACCCCTCTAACACTAAGCTTAAGGTATTCTGCAGGCTCCCTGACCTAAGTCAAAGGGGGAGCTGCAAGTATTTTTAGGGTTATTTAACTTTTACCATGCCTTCCTTCCACATAAGGCAGCATTAGCAGAGCCTCTGCATAGGCTCCTGGATAAAAGGGCACCATGGCAGTGGACTAGCGCCCATGAAAACAGTTTCAAAGCAGTCAAATCCCTGCTGTCATCAGACTCTGTGTTAACACACTTTAAAGAAAAACTGCCTATCAGTATTGCATTGATGCTTCATCATACGGGATAACAGCAGTTTTGAGCCATTTAATGGCTGACGGGAGGCAAGCTCCCATAGCATATAATTCAAGTACACTTTCCCCTGCGGAAAAAATTATGCACAAATTGATAAGGAGGCATTAGCCATAGAATAAAGAAATTGTATGATTTCCTTTATGGTCGCCCATTTACGGTCTTTACAGACCACAAGCCTCTTCTAGGTCTGTTTACTGCAGACAAGCAAACCCCCCAGATCCTTTCTCCAAGGATGCTGAGATGGTCAATCTTTATGGCAGCCTACAATTACAGGCTAGTCCATAAGCCTGGCAAGGAAATGGGCCATGCTGACGCACTCAGCAGATTGCCCCTGCCTAATTCAGAACCAGACCCCGCATCTGCTGCACGCATCCTGTCAATTCAGGATCTGCTGAATCTCCCCTTCATGCAGGGGATGTGGCTGCTGAAACAGTCATTGACAAAACACTCAGTCATGTTTTAAACTGGGTGCTGAGGGGGTGGGCAGGAACAAGTCCTGGGACAGAATTTCAGAGCTTCATCAGAAGACAAGATGAGCTATCTGCATACAAGGGATGCATACAAGGGTTATAGTCCCACACACATTAAGAGCAAGGGTCTTAGAATCTCTGCATGAGGGACATCCTGGAATAGTCAGGATGAAGGCACTCGCGAGAAGCTACCTGTGGTGGCCAGGGTTGGATAAGGAGATAGAGGCTCAAGTTAAAGGATGCCAGGTTTGCTAGCAGACCAGACCTTAGATGCCTCAAGCCCCAGTACATTGCTGGGAGAACACGGAAACCTCTTGGTCTAGGGTTCATATAGACTATGCTGGACCCTTTCAAGGACAGGTGTTCCTCATTGTAGTGAACAGTTACTCCAAGTGGCTGGAGGTAGCACCTGTCCCTATTATGACTACTGCCAGGACCATCCAGGAACTGCGCAGGATCTTTGCCACACATGGCTTACCTGATGTAATTGTATCAGATAATGGGGCACAATTTACTGCTGCTGAATTTCAATAATTCCTAAGGTCTAATATGATTAGACATGCTACCTCTGCACCTTTTCACCCGGCCTCTAATGGTCAAGTGGAAAGGATGGTCAGGACGACCAAGGAAGCGCTTAAAAGAATAACACAGGGCGATTGGCATCATCGGTTGGCAGACTTCTTGCTCTGCCAACACACAACTCCATGACTTCAATGGGCTGTAGCCAGCGAAACTGAGATGGTGACGTCGGCTGACTACGAAGCTGGTCCATCTCCATCCGGACCGAGTTGCAACAGAGACAGTGTAGCCTAAGCCCCTGAGGAATTTGCAAGTGGACGACCGAGTTTGGGCAAGGAACTGCAATCAAGGGGTACCATGGGTGGTTGCTGTGGTTTGCAAGGTGTCAGGACCACTGTCATATGAAGTGGTCCTGGAAGACGGGCGTGTTTTGCGCCGCCACATTGACAAACTGCATCGGCGGCAGGCTAATCAGACCCTGGCTGCCAACAGAGAAGAGAGCCGGGAGCTGCCCGACAGCTGCAGTGCATCTGAGTCTCCTGGGCATAGCAGGACTCACAGAGAAATGCAGGACGACTCAATCTTGATTGAGTCATCACAGACTGGAGGGACCTTGCCCACAGAACAGAACTTGCTTGCGGACTTGTTTCCCAGTCTTTCCAGGACTGCTCCGCTCACAGACATGGGCACTGCTCTACTCGGCCAGACCAGCCAAAGAGGTACTGGTCTACCTGGTCCGATCAATCAAAGAGAGACTGGTCTACCCGGCCCAATCAGTCAAAGAGACTCTGGTGTACCCGAAGCTAGCAGGTTGAGGAACCCTGGTTTACCCAGCCAGCCGAGGGTAGACCGGGAACCTCCGACAGAAATGCGGTGATCAGAGCGGTTGCAGAAGCCACCTGCCTATCTACAAGATTATGTACCTTTTCTTGATGTGTGATTTATCCAGGGGGAAGGGGTGTTATGTATTAAACCAAATTCAGAAGGACTGTTATAAAACAGTTATCTAGCTGTTCAATTCAAATCCTTAAACTGTCTGTTGTATATATTACAAACCTGTGTTTAGGCGGGAATGTTTGCTTTAAACTTATTGGCTGCTGCCTAGTGGCGGTCCGTATATATATGAGTCAAGCGGCTGCTAGAGCCGCTACTGTGTGGATTGAATAAACGAGCTGTTACTTTTACTCCTGTGTCTTCAATGCCTCACTGTTCTCACTACACAACATACATCTTATACATCATTGAAATATAGGATACTTACTGACATTAATAATGTGATCTTCAGGCTTTTAAGTGAAATTATTGTTTCCCAAATCCAAAGAATTAAAGTATGATTTTATTACCTGTGTACCAGGGAATGAAGTTATGAAGTTATAAAAGCTAGCCAGTCTGTTATTCTCTGACTGTTCCTTTCCAGCATGTTTAAAGGGCCTTCTCTGTGGCAGCTCCCTGCCTCTTGAATATCATCCCTGCAGAAATTAAACTGGTCCCCATTTTAGCACTCTTTGTCAAGGCCCTGAAAACTTGCTTTTTTGTACCCAAAGCACATCAAATGGCTGATATGCTAGTATGTTGTCGCGGGGGGGAGTGGTGGTGGAATTATTGTGTTTTTTATTTTTATTTTTTATATTGTGTTTGCATTACTTGTAAGCTGCCTCAAGCCGCTGTGAGTGAGTAGGCGGCTGTATAAATTTTCTAAATAATTAAAATATAAAATTTAAATACAAATTAAAATATAAAATTTAAATACAAATTTAAATATAAATTTAAATACAAATTTAATGAATGAATGAATGAATGAATGAATGAATGAATGAATGAATGAATGAATGAATGAATGAATAGTTATGTTGTGTATTACTTCTTGGTATCTATATCTGTGAGACTTTTCTTGCTTGCCAGTTTGTAAGAAAATGGCCGGCTAATATTAGAATATGTGTCACATTAGCAGTTGGTTCCTTTTCAAAGTTTGCTGCAGCAGACATAGTTATGCATTGACTGGAATGTACCAAAAGCTCCAGGGGATTGCCAGATGAGAACCTGTTATATTTAGAAATATGCCGCCTCCAAACCACAATGCATAATGGAAGCTCTCTCTCTCTCTCTCTCTCTCTCTCTCTCTCTCTCTCTCTCTCTCTCTCTCTCTCTCTCTCTCTCTGGGGAAGCTTAAATAATCAAGCTCAAATCTTCCTGTACTACTTTCACAAACACTATTGCAGCCCTTTGATCACAACACAAGAGGACAAATATAAGGAAACATGATCTTATAAAGCAATTTAAGCCCTGTTTCTAGTAAAGAATCAACAATGAGCATTAATTTCTTCCTTATATTTCCTCTGCAGATTATTCTGACTCTAAAGTAACAATGAGTGACAATTTTTAAATTAAGAGTGAGATTCTCATTTATTCAGCAAGATGATTCTGCCTTACGCATTGTTTTAAAAGAAAATATTTTAATAAATCATTGAAATTGGTTCACATCTTTTCTAAATCTTGAAATGATGAGGATGGGGAAAACCAGCAATAACAGAAGAAGGGACTAAAAAAAAGATGATTGGGGAACACCCTTGGGATAGATAGATAGAGAGAGAGAGAGGCAACACAAACATTTTAAAATATGATGATCTAATTTATTTTCTTTAACAAAAAGTTTTTTAGAAAATATTCAAAACTACACAGACAAGAAAAATGCTCTGACATTGGCTGTCACTAAATAGTTCTGTGCTTTACATAATTATATCTCTACTCATCAATGAAATCTTGTTCTTAAATTAAAAATGCATTACTCTTCTTAATAACAGCATCTATTTAAGAAATTAACTAGTTGTCACCTAACATTAATATAATGGAAGCATTACATTGGCATTCTACTCGATTTCCTGTTGAAATAGTACAACTGACTTTTAATGGATATTTTAATGGACATTATTAACTAGAATGTTGTAAAATTTAAATTTGATTCAATGTATTTTCTTAATTGGCAGTTGTTATATGAAGTCATTGATCCCCAAATCTCCAAGGAATAATTAAATGGACAGAGTTCAATTATCCCAACCAAAGGAAGAAATATTTAAATACCAGTATCTTCAAAAGAAAAAAAATCACAAGTGATATATTTAAACCAGCAGTTCTGGTACCATTAAGATAACAGTGGTGATAGTTGTTTATGTTGTTATTTTCCAGGCTTTCAGATTTCTGCCTACTTTGGGTGACATAAAGATTTTGTGCAGCTGATGTGTTTGATAACTTATATTACTTGCTGAAGTCAGCCTTGAAAGGATTTATTTTAAAGAAATACTGGTATTCCTTTGGGAGAGAAGGTCTCTGACTCTGCATGTTGCTTAAACTAAAAAAAAAACACAGTCTTTGATACCAGACACTGACAAGTTTTTATAAAATGTAGGGCTATGAGACCTAGCTACAAAAATTCAAATACCACTGAAAATTATGATTCTTTGCTGCTATCTAGTCGACACCTGGGCTTTTACAACTCTAACCTGATAGCCTTAAATGAACTTCAAAATTGGAGCAAATAAGGTTATCCAGGCTTCTCTTGAAGATGGAAATTTGCACTAAATTTAAGTTAACCTGATCCTATTTCTGAATATAGCTAGTTTCTTTATGTTTTAAACATACTAAAACATTTAGCTAGTTCCCAAAGCTAAAGAAAAAGAGTGTCCCTCAGTTTGAGCTTGACTCCTGATATTCTGCAGACACCTAGGGGCAACAAGTGACAAGGATTTGTTATGATGCCAAGGCTTCCTATTATATATTTTGTCCAATATTGTAATACAAGTGCAAAAGGGCAGAGTTTGCATTGTGTTATCAAATGTTTCATCCCCTTCGTGTTATTGTGGATATTTATTTATACTTATATAAATTTCTTATAGCTACCTAACCACAATAGAATCTGGAGGCCCATAAAACCAAAACCAAAAAAATAAAAATTAAAGAAAGATAACACATAAAGCTACACAGACAGCCTAGTTGAAAATGATCTTAAAAACAACACATTTCTTTTTTAAAAGGATAAATACCTATGTGTGAACATATGTATACTCTCCTTAGCAAAAATGTCAAAGTGATTTGAAAATTGCCTTCTGATATTTTGGGGCAAGGCAGTTACTTCTCAGCCTGGAATGTCCTAATCGTTTCCCCTTCCTGTACTATCCACTTTTAATCTCCTTTTGTTTTTGTTTTTCAACAGTATTTTGAACATCCAAGCATTCACATCCCCCCTACAAGATTATATGCATTCATATGAAATTTCTTATTCACTAATATTGGACCAAAGCTGGCATGAATTTTCTTTCATTCATTTTCATAAGACCTTTTGTAGGAGTGCCAGGCCTAAGATATAAGAAACCAGATAAGCATTACAGTAGCGAAGAATTAACACTTTTATGTATCTATCTCTAGATTTTTGGAGCCAAATCTAATAGACTTATTTTTTTGTCTTTTGCAAAGGTGAATATTATATTTTTTTAAAGAAAGGTCTTAAAATATTTACTTATCCTCAACTGTTGTTGTCAATTCAGACAGGAGAAATTATAAAGAGTCCCCTTGTAAGGAAGATGGGCAGTATAAAAATAAATAAAGAAATAAATAAATTGCTTTATCCACAAAGACATCACAGAAGGTTGAAGGATACAGCATAAACTATACATAGTCCTCTGAGACTCTTATTTGTGTATAACTCAGAATTTAACCCTTATTATTATTATTGTTGTTGTTGTTGTTCATATCCTTTAATATACTTTATTTTGATTGATTATTGCTTGAGTATATTCTAGATATGTTCAGCTTGTATAATGGATATGTCAATTGCTTATCTAATGTTCCAGCTATATTAACCACCAGGAGGCACTGCATGACTTCTCTCTTTGTTGTGATTGGCATTCTCTAATTTTTAATGATTTTTTTTAGAAGTGTTAAGGATTGTCTATATTTTTAAAATGACTGTTTTTATGACGATTTCTTTCAATATTGTGGTTTTATGTCTCTTAGAGACATTTTTGTGGGATGAGCAGCTATATAAATTTGATAAATAAATGGCCAGTTTTGTCCTTTAATAGCATTTTTCAGACATGAATATCCAGATATAGTTCTATAGGATTCAAACATTCAACCAGGAAGTGAACTTACAGACATACGCCCTTTAGTTAAGTATATAGTGCATTAGTTTTGGGAGTCACAAAGGCCCTGTAACTTAGAGGTCTCAAGAAAGGATATCTAGAAGCTCTCAGACTGGTGTATACAGTCCATCTTCCTTAAGTTTTCAGCACAGAGAGATACCAATGCTGTATTATATTATGTGTCTATGTATAAGAGTTTGCATGATTTCCACCCCTATAATTTCTTAACTGATAGGTCTTCAGTGTACGACTGTGTTATAAATGCTGGTGTTATTTGGCAATCTTAGATTAAGTTTATGAAGGTTCAGAACTCAAGACATAAATGTATGTTGTTAAATCAAATCAGATATTTTTATCATCAGTGTCCAGCATAACAAGTTATGGTATAGTCATTTTAAAAAGCATAAAAATGTAGAGTGAAAATGAAAATCTAAAAATGATAAAAACTATAAAAATATAAAAACTAAAATTATATATCAAAAGCAAAAATCTAAAAGAAAGAGTATTACATAATATATATACATTATATATATATATGACAATAAATAAATATATATGACAATAAATACATTATATATATATATGACAATAAATAACACTGATCACCAAGAGAGTAATTAAGAGTATTTAAAAGCATCTAAAAGCATTAAAAGCATTTAAAAGCATTAACTAAAATACAAAGTAACCGAGCTTTTGTCGGACACTCCCGACATCATCAGGGTTCAGAAAAGGTGGTTTCTGGGAGGAACCTATATGCAGCCTCTTGGTGATCAGTGTTACTTATTGTCTTATAATGAATGTACCCAAGAGTCAAATTTTTACTTTGATTACTAGTCATATATAAAGAATTAAATTGGGAGACTAAGATGGACCATTTCTGGCTTTTTTGCCTTCATCAGTTAGCCATACCCTTTTTATGGGATTCGAACCTGGGAAGTTATACATCCTAGGCAGTGATTTAGCCACTGAGCCACAGGTTCTCTTCCCCTCTTTGCCAGAAATTTGGATATAAAAATATTTCGCAGTTGCGACTTGAGCCTGCTCTATGCCCCTAGTTGGGGGCGGCAAGGCAAGAGATATTGTAAAAAGAGTAAAACTGCAGTATGGCAGTTGAAAATGTCAAGGTGTTCACAATCAGACCGATCTGTCTGAACTCTATATATATATATATATATATATATATATATATATATATATATATATATATATATATATATATATATATATATGTAGGTCTTTAGTTATTCGGGTTTTCTCCCGTGTAGAATTAGAAGTGTCTTGGCGACGTTTCGACGAAGTCACATTCGTCATCTTCAGGCTGGTGTCTTCAGCTTCGTGCTTCTGGGAGTAGTGTGTGTGATCGCAGCTGTTTCTTCCTTTTAACTGCCAGTGGGGTTTGAGCTGATTGGTTGGGAGCTTGGCTGTGTTCTGATTGGGTGGAGGTGTGTTCTGATTGGTTAAGGAGCTTGGCTGTGTTCTGATTGGATGGGGGGTTGGCTGTGCTCTGATTGGATGGGGGAGTGTTCTGTTTGGGTGGGGGCTTTGTTGTGCTCAGGTTAGTTTGAGTTGCAGGGGGATTTGAGATGGTGAGCTTCGTTGCTGTTGTTTG
>NW_015386442.1:1286138-1296301 GCF_001527695.2 Protobothrops mucrosquamatus | reverse complement strand
TTATGTATGGGAGGAGGGCTTTTCCGTTTTCTTGTTCTCTGTCTTGGATTTTAGTGGGCGTTTCTTTTTGGATTAGGTTGGTAATCTTATTTCTTTGGAATCCGTTGGATGTTAGTACGTTAGTGAGAGTGTGTAGTTCGGTTTTTAGGTGTTGTTCGTCAGCTAAGCGTTTTGTTCTGGAGATGAGTGTCTTGGCTACAGAGTTGATCTGTGCTGGGTGGTGGTGTGAGAGTGCGTGCAGATAGCGGTTTGTATGTGTTTTCTTCTGGTAGATGGTGTGTCCTAGGGAGCCATTGGATTTCTTGTAGACTAGGACATCCAGGAAGGGAAGTTGGTTATTAGCTTCTGTTTCCATGGTGAACTGTATTTTGGGGTGTAGGCTGTTGAGGTGTGTGAGGAAGTTGTCCAGAAAAATCTGATCACAAACCCAAACTCTGGCTCAGGTACGTAGACGACACCTTCATAATCTGGCCACATGGGAAAGAAAAACTGGACAACTTCCTCACACTCCAGCTGCTGGAGTGGCTGTTCGTTCCTCCCCCCCTTTTTTGTATTTGTTACGTGTCCATCATTACGATGCTCATATTGCCTATAGCTTTCTGGGTTATCATCTCCCCTCAGTCGCAATCGGGTTTTTATCGTGGGGCTGTCAACGCGCTGTCCATTTGGTTCCACTCTGTTGTTTCTGTGCTTTGTTGTTACTGTGCATATATGAGTACTTTTGATGTCATTCGTTGGGCAAGCTCGGATCTCTGGTGAAAGGGTTTTTTGTTGATGTGTTCTTGCTCTTTTTTTTTCATCAGGGGGTGTTGTTGTGCCCCCTGGGTGTCTTAAGGGATCTGGGGGACCTCCTGCTGTGTCGGATCTCACTCTCCTGTTTAACAGCTCTCTTGCTCTTGTTGAACGTGTGCATATCTCCGGGGATATTGGTTGTTTATTGGCAACCCCCATCTGATTGTCCATGGGTTGCAGTGGTGCTTTCACTTCCCCTACTATCCTATTTCCTTGGTCTTGTGGCACATAACTGGATTGTCTTTGTTGGGATTCCTGATTTTGTTTATCCCACACTCTCAATGCCTGGTATGCCGGGCAGAGTTCTATGTGCCAGTTTATCGAGTTGTTATCGGAGAGCCAAGCCTCTTTAAGTAGGCGGCCTCCTTTGGAGTATCATGGGATAGGGTACGCACATCGGTGAGGTCGAACTGATGGCCAAAATCAGCCATATGCGTCCATACCTGTGACTGCTGCTCACACCTTTTGATGGCTAGCTTGTGCTCATCTATCCGGGTCTTCAATCTTTTGGAGGTCTCCCCAACATAATTGCAGGGACAGTCTTTGCAATTGATCCTATACACCACTGCCGATTTTTCTGCATTGGGAAGTGAATCTTTAGGGCGCATTATCCTAGAGCATAGTGTCTGGTTCGGTTTGTGGGCTACCTTTATGTTATGGGGCTAGTAGCCTAGCTGTTGCTTCGGACACGTTGTTGATGTAGGGGAGGGAAACGCATGCCACCTGTGGTGATGTCCTGTTGATCTGTGTATTCTCTCAGGGTTTAGGTGGCGCACCATGGCATTTGATAAACCTTACTGGATAGCCGTTGCATTTGCAGATGCGGAAGAGATTATTCCTTTCCTCTGCTTTTGCTTTGGCCATGCTACAGTGAGAGTCTATCCATTTAAACAACGTTCTGATGCAGCTTGCTTTATGGGCCACCAGGTGGCTACTCTTGTAGTGGAGGATTCTATCCATGTGTGTTGGTTTTCAGCATACCCTTGTGTGCAGGGTTCCATCTGGTTGGCAGCTAACTAGCACATCCAGAAAAGCTAAGGAACCCTGACTCTCCTCCTCTGCTGTGAATTTGATGTCTGGGTATACCGAATTCAGTGTGCCCATAAAGCTTGTTTTGTAGCATCTTTTGATTATGACGAATGTGTCATCCATGTAGCGGGCCCAAAACTTAGGTTTGTTATGTGGTCATCGCTATAAGCTCCATCCCTGATCTAGAATATCAGTATGCAATTTCTAGTCTAGTCTAGTCAGTACCGGAATATGACAGGTCAGTTTTAGTCCCAAAATGTACCAGAGCAATTTTGAGTCTAAGTAACCTCATGTTATGAGCACCCAGTTCTCTAACAAAATCAGGCAGAAGTGTAGAGAAGTGGAAAATGTAAGACACACACTGCTTGTATTCCCCAAGATGATAGTTCCTGACCAGGTTAATAAGATTGTGTGCTAACAGAATTATCATTGGATTAGTAACCAACTAGATTAGCAAATAATAAGAACTTAAGCAGCATATATTAAGGTAGTGAATGACATTTGACTTATAGTTAAGGACAGAGTAGTTACTATTTTGAAATTCTTGTACCAGTTATTTTTAAGTTCAGATATGAAAACTAGATCATTTCTTTTTTAAACAATGAGTCATTTGGGATAAGAAAAATAACATAAATACAAGATTTGATATATTTTCTGTTTCTCTCTTTTGAGACTTAGTTGCTTTAAGTTTCAATATTGTATCAACTCAACAGACTTTTTTACAACTTTTTTTCATATTCCCAGATATGAAAAATGTAATTGAAGGCTTTGAATAAAGGGCAAGCAAATACATGCATACCCATGCACACAGATTCAAAATGTGACATTTTCTAAGCTATCCAGAGTCTTTTTTGGAATTGGGAGACCTTAACAAATAAAATAAATAAATAAAATAAGTAAGTTTGGAAAACGTGATCTTTGCAAATGAATTATTCATCAGAAATGACCAATTCAAGCTGAGGTTTTAAAGCTTGGAAGTCAGGATCAACTTATTACCAGGTCTGTTTTTAACTTAAACTAAACTCTGAGGTATTTTTTTTTATTCTCAAATAATTTACCATATAACTTTAGCTGCTTTCAAATATTTTTGCAATTCTCTGGATCTTCTTCAATCAAACCTGTTGTCTGATGGATGTGGAAGTTAATGGTAGAACATTATGTGGCAATTCTGGAGTTCAGAATATATAGGTGGAATAATATATGAAGTTTTAAACTGTAATGTTGAATTCCAAAACTAAATTGATATATGACAACTGAATTGATCCATGTTATATTCTCATACTTACAAGGTGTACAGATCTTCCTGGTGGAAAATATACGTAAGAGATAGCAATTATATTCTAGGCTGTAACTCATTCTATAGTCCCACTGAAATAAATTATTATTTATTTAGCATATGGCATACAATGTCAGGGAAATACTACTACTATTACTACTACTACTACTACTACTACTACTACTACTACTAATAATAATAATAATAATAATAATAATAATAATAATAATAATAATAATAATAATAATAATAATAATAATAATAATAATAATATGAAATAAAGTATTCACAGAATACCACAGAATTGGACAAACTGCAAAGGTTTACCTAGGGCAAAGAAATCAAAGCCTTGCCAGAAGTAATTCAGAATGTAGAGGCAAACCAGGGGGAGTTGGCAGTGAAGGAATCTGGCAGAGATATACAACTGTTCTCATTTGGAAACCAGGCACCTCTTCCTCAGGAAGAACAAAACCCTCTAACGAAAGAAATAAAATAATTGAAACAAAGAATAACTGAGCATTTAGAACAGCACAAAAACAACAGAATAAGGCTGCCTGCATTAAAGCTTATTCCAAAGAAACAGCTAGCACAAGTATTAAAAGATGCAAATACTGCAATATCAAGTATAAGCACCAATTCACTGCAAGAAACAAACCAACTAATGTACAGCACAGCTGCAGTTATAACTGAATACCTGGGATGCAAAATCAACAAAGAAGAAAAACAAACAAACAGTGCACCACAAAAATGGAATGAGGAAGATTACTGCAAATACTTGGGTATCCTCCAAGCTGACAACATCAAGCACACTGAAGTCAAGAAAAAGATTAGAGGTGAATACATCAAGAGAGTGAAGAAGATATTAAAGTCCAAACTCAATGGAGGAAATACCATAAAGGCAATCAACACCTGGGCAATTCCAGTCATTAGATACACAGTACATTAAAAAAATAGCTGGGAAAGCAGATAATAACAAGACCTGGCAATGGCTAATTGAAGAAAGAGACCTGAGGGACTAATTCTGGCTGCACAAGACCAAGCCTTAAGGACAAATGCATATAAAGTCAAAATTGAGAAGACAACAACAGACAGTAAGTGCCGCCTATGCAAAGAAACTGAAGAAACAGTGGACCACCTGGTCTTGCAGCAGCTTACTAGTCTTAGCCAGACTGATTCTATCCCTCTGTTAATGCAGCCTAGTACTATGTTGGCTTTTTTGGCAGCTGCAGCACACTGCTGGCTCATATTTAAGTGACTGTCCACTAGGACTCTGAGATCCCTCTCACAATCTCACAATCTACAAACACTAGACACAATGCAGTCCTGACAGCCTAAATTGCTAGTTCATTCTGTTCAGCACTTGTGTGCCTATCCTTGGTGCACCACTGGGAGAAGATAGTTTTAACCAGCTAACTAGCAGCTCTCAGGTTGGTGACTCTTCCAGCTCCTTGGCCAGTCTCACCTTGCCTCACCTTATGTCATGTTGCCTCGTGTCTGGCTAGATCCAGTGCCAGCTCATATATAATAATAATAATAATAATAATAATAATAATAATAATAATAATAATAATAATAATAATAATAATAATAATAATAATAATAATAATAATAATAATAATAATAAAAGTTGGAAGGGACCTTAGAGGTCATCTAGTCAGGCAGGAAACCCTATACCATTTCAGACAAATGGCTGTCCAGTCTCTTCTTAAAAACTTCCAGTGTTGGAGCATTCACCGCTTCTGGAGGCAGGTTGTTCCACTGGTTAATTGTTCTAACTGTCAGGAAGTTTCTCCTTAGTTCTAGGTTGCTTCTCTCCTTGATTAATTTCCATCCGTTGCTTCTTTTTTTTTTTAATAAAATTTTTTATTAATTTTTCAAATTAAACAACAAATAATACAAATATGATGCATTTACTTAAAACACAAGCAAAAAAGATAATCCTACTCAATACATTTTCGGAGACGCTCGGCAGTCCCCGCCTTGCATCCACCCTCATTCACTTTCCTCTTCCTTCCTCCCCCTAAACCCACAACCTCTCCTCTTTCCTCCTTTTCACCTCCCTACATCCCATCTCCCTTCTTAACCACCTCATCGAGTGCATTTTGGGGTACCAGCCGAGCATCTCCTCTTTTTAATACAATTCCATTATTTACCTATAATATATAAATACATCAATTTTTATAATTTCTATCCCCTAATCCCCTTCTCCCCTCCCCCCCCCCGGACTTCCCAGAACTGAGTACAGGAATAATCACATAATAATCCAAGTCTAACCTAAACAACCCATTCATAATATAAACAAGTATAAACTTACAGTAACTCTAATATACAATAATCAACTTAACTATAAACTATATATATAAATTGTATATAAAAATATTTATAAATAACAATAATTAATCAAAAGCTATATGATAATTGTTCATTTCATATTTTCTCTGGATATAATCTATCCATCTTCTCCATACCAAAATAAATTTCTCTTGAGACTGATCCTTCAGGTATGCGGATATTTTTGCCATTTCTGCAAAGTATGAGACTTTCTGTCTCCAATCGTCCATGGTCGGTAATATCTCCTTTTTCCAATTTTGAGCAATCAATGTCCTTGCTGCTGCCATCCGTTGCTTCTTGTCCTGCCTTCAGGTGCCTTGGAAAATAGCTTGATTCCCTCTTCTTTGTGGCAGCCCCTGAGATATTGGAACACTGCTATCATGTCCCCACTCGTTCTTCTCTTCATTAAACTAGACATACCCAATTCCAGCAGCCTTTCCTTATATGCTTTAGCCTCCAGTCCCCTAATCATCTTTGTTGCTCTTCTCTGTACTCTTTCTAGAGTCTCAACATCTTTTTTACATCATGGTGACCAAAACTGGATGCAGTATTCCAAGTGTGGCCTTACCAAGGCACTGTAAAGTGGTATTAATACTTCACGTGATCTTGATTCTATCCCTCTGTTAATGCAGCCCAGCACTGTGTTGGCCTTTTTGGCAGCTGCAGCACACTGCTGGCTCATATTTAAGTGATTGTCCACTAGGACTCCGAGGTCCCTCTCACAGTTACTACTATTGAGCAAGGTACCCCCTATACTATAACTGTACATTTGGTTTTTCTTGCCTAAATGTAGAACCTTACTTTTTTCACCATTGAATTTCATTTTGTTAGATAGCGCCCAGTGTTCAAGTCTGTCCAGATCCTCCTGTATCCTAAGCCTGTCTTCTGGAGTGTTGGCTATTCCTGCCAGCTTGGTGTCATCTGTAAATTTGGTGATTTCCCCATCTATCCAAATCGTTGATGAAGATGTTGAAGAGCACTGGGCCCAGAACAGAGCCCTGGGGTACCCCACTACACACTTCCCTCCATGTAGATGTGGTTCCATTGAGGACCACATGCTGAGTATGGGCGGTCAGCCAGCTATGGATCCATCTGGTGGTAATGCTGTCTAGCCCACATTTTTCTATCTTATCAAGTAGTAGGTTGTGATCTACTTTATCAAATGTCTTACTGAAGTCATATAATACAGTATTATCATATCAGAGAGCCAATTTGGTGTAGCTGTTAAAGGCACAAGTCTAAACAGTGGGAGACTGTAAGTTCTGGTCCTATCTTAGATACATAGCTAGCTGGGTGACTTTGGTACAGTCATCTTCTCTCAGGCCAAGGAAGGAAACAATGGCAAACCATGTACAAATATTTTGCCATGAAAATTGCAAAAATTTGTGCAGTCAATAGAAGTCAAACTGACTTGAAAATACTACCACCAAGAAAGTCATACCAATGTTAAATGTGAATAGATGAATGTAAATAATGCAAACACAAATGTAAATTATATAGGGGCAGCTATATGCATAGAGTTTCTCTCTGTGTATGGAAAATAACAAGAGCAATGAAAGGGCTAGCTGGTGTGTGCTCTCCATTTTTCCTCTGAAATGCATTGTGTCCTCTGGAAATATTTGAAGCATGTTCATTATCTGCCCTGCATTTTGGTAGCCTGTGGAATGCTGTCTTCACAATATATTTTCAGCTCACATTTAAAAATCCATGAATATTATATCTTAATGTTTAAATTTTTCAAATGTGTTCTTTATATTTTAATTATTTAAATTCATTATTTAATTCTTTAAAAAGAATATATACACTGCTTTGAGATGTCTTGAATGTATTAAATGAAAATCACTCTTAACAGCATATTGTTTATTTGTACTATATGCTCCCAAGAAATGCTGCATCTTACAGGCTCTTTTAAATGTAAAGTATATTTGACCTTTTCCGAATGGTTCATTCTTGAATATTGTCTAGAAAGGTTTTAGCAAAAGGAAAGTTTACTTCAAGAAGAGAAATGATTCCAAAGTAGCTTTAAGTCTGAGACGAATAGAGAGATGAAAGCAAGTTTAAATTGCATCATAAAATATCAAATGTCTCTTATTTGATAGCATATATGTTATGCATTAAAAAAATAATAAAATGAATGTTAGGAGTGGATCTTAATTTATTGACCAACTGAGTGCATTTCAAAATATATATTTAGTACACCAGAAAAAACACTGAGAGTCATATTCCTGCCCTCTCATGAAACTCACATAATAGTTCTGAAAAGTTGTTTTTCAAGTTCGTTTGAAATCTATTTACACATGGTCCTACTGCACAGATTTTTAATATTTGTTGAACAAATCAATCTCAATATTTGTATTTTTTTCTCCTTTTTTTCTGCTAGTATTCTAATGGTGTCCAATGTGCTAACAGCAATAATAGATTGATCTGTAGCAGTAGCAAGCATGTACTGTATAGGTTAGGGTTGGCATGTTGCATGATTATAGTTATTTTAATTTGGTTTTAGTCATATTAAATAGTTTGCCAACAACTTGTTCAATAATTTGCAAAACTAAATGGAAGATATATGAAGAATAATGTTAGACAAATTGTGAATTTGTTGGAGTACTTGGATAAAAATAATCAAATCCCGGCGGCCCTTATCTTTTTGGATGCTGAAAAGGCCTTTGATAAGTTGGACTGGCAATTCCTTCTACGGTTGGTTGATAGAATGAATTTTGGGGATAGATTTTTGTCAGCGTTAAAGGCTATCTATCATCTACAGTTTGCTCAAGTGATAGTAAATGGAGGTTTGACAGACTCAATTAAAATTGAAAAAGGTACAAGGCAAGGCTGTCCATTATCACCGTTACTGTTTATCTTGACTTTGGAGATTTTATTAATCAAGATTCGTGAGTCTTCATTTATAAAAGGAATAACTTTGGGTAACAATGACTATAAGCTTAGAGCTTTTGCTGATGATTTGGTTTTTACCTTGTCGCAACCAATTGATTCGGCAAGAAATTTGATACAGATATTGATGCAATATGGGAAGGTGTCTGGATTTAAAGTAAATAATAATAAGACTAAAATATTATCTAAAAATATGTTTATGAAAGATATAGAAATTTTAAGTAATGTAACTGGTTTTGAAATAGTGAAAAAAGTGAAATATTTGGGTGTTGATATTACTGCTTCTAATGTTAAATTGTATAAAAATAATTATGATAAGTTATGGAGCAAAGTTCAAAAGGATCTGATGGAGTGGAAGAAATTACAGTT
The DNA here is from genome assembly GCF_001527695.2 of Protobothrops mucrosquamatus. Lineage (NCBI taxonomy): Eukaryota > Metazoa > Chordata > Lepidosauria > Squamata > Viperidae > Protobothrops > Protobothrops mucrosquamatus. The sequence continues at coordinate 1,287,615 of NW_015386442.1, read as the reverse complement.
ATCATTATTGGGAAGAATTGCAGTGATAAAAATGAATGTTCTCCCAAAGTTTCTTTTTTTGTTCCAGATGATACCTATTTTAAAAAAGGATTCAAATTTGGAGGAGTGGCAAAGAGGCATCAACAGGTTTATCTGGCAGGGGGGGAAACCTAGGGTAAAATTTAAAATTCTGCAAGATGCATGGGAAAGAGGGGGACTTAAAGTCCCTAATTTAAAATTATATTATGAAGCAGTAGTTTTAACTTGGATTAGTGATTGGATTAATTTAACTAATAGAGATATTTTGATACTCGAAGGTTGGGATTTATATTATGGATGGCATGCTTATTTATTTTTTGATAACAAAATTGATCGTGTTTTTAAATCTCATATTTTGAGAGCTGCACTTTTGAGAGTTTGGAAAAAGTATTCTTATAAGGTAAATTTAAAAATCCCAATGTGGGCTATTCCGGAACATGCAATACAAGGAATTATAAGAAGTGTAAAATTAGAAGGAATTGTTTATAAAGATCTACTCATGTTAAGAGGACAGGACTGGCAAATTAAATCATTGGATGAGTTAAGACAGGATAATGTACTCCAGTCCTGGTTTTTATATTTCCAATTGGTTGAGAGATGGCATATAGATCAAAAATTGGGTTTAATTGTAGAAGATGTGAACTTGATAAAACAGATTAAAGATCAAAGTAGAGCCCATATTAGGAGAATATATAGTGTTTTGATAGAATTTGATTCGGAAACAGAATTGGTTAAAGATTGTATGATCAAATGGGCTCAAAATATTCAAGAACCAATAAAGTTAGAAACTTGGGAAATAATTTGGGTAAGAAATGTCAAGTTCACCCAAGCACAGAATCTAAGGGAAAATTTTTATAAAATGTTTTATAGATGGCATTTGGATCCTCAAAAATTGTCTTGCATGTATCCGAATTTGCAACCAAAATGTTGGAGATGTGATAGTATGATGTAGGGATGTTAAAGCCTTTTGGATTAAGATTTGGTGGAATAGTCAACAGATCTTTAAGAAAAAGATAAAATTTACACCGCAGTTATTTTTATTGGGTATTATGGATAATTTGGATCAAAAAGAAATGAAATTGATGTTGTACTGTATAACAGCAGCAAGGACCTTAGTTGCTCAAAATTGGAAAAAAAAGATGTTACCAACTATGGATGATTGGAGAAAGTATCGTATTTTGCAGAGATGGCAAAAATATCCGTGTACCCGAAGGATCATTCTCAGGAGAAATTTATCTCAATGTGGAGAAGATGAATAGATTATATTCAGAGAAAGTATGAATTGAATAATTATCATGTAGCTTTTGATTAAAAATTTTAAACAAAAATATGTATAACAAATATTGACATATTTAAAAAATTTTGTATGTATTTTAATGTTATTTTAGAGTCACAGTAAGTTTATACTAGTGTGTAGTAATAATGAGTAGTTTTGAATAGAATTTGATTTGATTTTGAT
>NW_015386442.1:1280737-1286038 GCF_001527695.2 Protobothrops mucrosquamatus | reverse complement strand
CTCAGGGCGGCTTACAGCCAGTTTAAAACAATGGTACAATACAATACAAAATTTAAAAAGATTAAAAATAACTATTTAAATTTGGCCGCTTCTACTAAAAATTTAATTTAAAACCCCTTTAAAATACCCCTAGGCCAGTCCTGCCTGCTGAAATAACCAGGTCTTAAGGGCGCGGCGGAAGGAGGGGAGATCCGGGATTATTGTGCGTTTACTTCCTGGATTAGCTTTGGGAAGTCCTGGGGGGGAGGGGGGAAAGGGATAGGTTTGTATTATAGATTTATATGTATATGTATATATATGTATGACTTTTTAAGGAGGTGTCCGGTGGTACCCCAACTGCACAAGACGGGACGGTTGAGAGAGGAAGGGAGGTAGGAAAGAGGGAGGAAGGAGGAGAGGTGGTAGGATTGGAAGGAGGAAGGTGTGGTAAGTGAAAGAGGGGGGTGCAGGGGGGGGACACCGGACACGTCCGTGAATGTATTGATTAATGTTATTTTTTTTGGTTGATATTGTGATAAAAGATTTATGTTTTTGTTTTTAATTGAAAAATCAATAAAAAATTAAAAAAATAATAATTTGCAAAACTACATCTGATTACAAGACCATCCCAAACAAGCACATGCAAAGTAAACAAAAAATAAGTATATATAAATCTGCCAATCAACCAATCTTACGTCTCCAAAACTCCTTTACTGATGATGTTACTTAGTAATGATATATCTGCAATCTTTAAAAAAGCAACAAATAGAGTTTTGTCCATGTGACTGATGTTTGTGAGGAAAACTACGGGCTTTTTACTTGTTTTGTTTTGATGGTGGATAAGTGAGAGCTAGATTAATCAGGTTTAATCCTAGAATCAGACATAAATGAATGGAAGAAAAAGTGGGAGGGAGTATTTCTGGATTATTTGAAAAAAAGATATTGTGTGTTTTATTCATTGACTTTCTTTTCAATGAGCCTTCATTTCATGGTTTTTTTTTAAGAATCTATGTAATATTTTGGTGAGTTGTACATTTTTTTGCATTTGTGATTATAGTTGGTTTCTTATATCTATTTGTATTGGGTTTATATTTTGTGTAGTGTGTGTATCATTTGCTTTTTATGGACAAGTTTCTGTTTGAAGATCAAATTCCCAATTCTGCATGTTTGCCGAGGGGAAAAAAACCATAGCCAAGAAAAACAAGGAGAGAGGCTGGAGGTAAAAGCAAGAGAATTTGATTTAACACATGAACATCATCCTTTTATAGCATCTTCCTTTTATAATTTGCTTTTCTTTCTCTGTATGACTGGTGAAACCCAAAAAAATAAACCTGAATTCCAGGTTCAAATAAAGTTGACCTGGCTACAGTTTTTAAAAAGTTAATATATTTAAGTCAACTTTAAACTGTGGCTTTTATCTAGGATCCACCACAAAATATAAATCAAGGTTCATTGCCTGGTATTGGTTCCAGAGGTCAAACAAAGCACAATTAGACTAAATAAATCTTTGATTACTATTATGCATGAATCAGATCTCAGAATGATTCCCTACAGTTCAAGGATGTACTGTGAAAATGACCAAATATAAAATATTCCCAGATTTTTGGAAATGGCAGAAGCAAAATTAATGAGTGCAAGAATGCCATTCCTTAAAAAACCTGTTTTGCTGTCAAAGAAATGGATATATCACCTACACAGCACAACTTTTAAATGATTCCTTGAACTGTGACCAATATTTTTATGATATGGGCAACTCTCAAGGTTATAAAGGATAGCACAATTGTATTTATTTCTGCTAAGGCATTTTTACTTTCAATTTTACTCATATGTCTTAGCAAGATTGATTCCTAGGTAATGGTTAAAGTGGAATACCACATAAATTTATTTATTTATTATTTATTTGTAAAATTTATTAGCCACCCATGTTATCACACGGTAACTCTGTGTGGCTTACAGTGTTAAAAAAATAAAACTGTATGAAACCTAATAATATAAATACAATATTATATAAAAAAATCAACCTAGCTAAAAAGATGGGGAGGGAGTATGATGAGAAGAGGAAAGGGTGGGATCTGTTATTAATCTATCAACCATCCCCAGTATAAAGCCCCTCCTTCCTTTGGAGCCCTAAGCCAAAGGAAGGCAGAGCCAGGTCTTTAGGTCACTCCATAATTAGAGGTAGGCAAAGCATTATAAAAACATAAATATATCATCATGTATTACTTTCTTAATTCAAATCTTGAATAAAAGTCATATATTTCATATCCTGTCTTTTTACTTGTAAAGGGTAGTTAAACGCCTATGAATGCACTTTTATAGCCAGCAAATTTAAAGATTTTAAAGATTAAAAACAACTAAATATTCCAGGCTTTTATTCTCCACAGTCACATTCGTCCCATCATACTTTCAGACCAAATCAAATCAATCTATCTAAATTGTGAATATAATAATGAAAGTATGCTTTGGAAAGAGCATGCTCAAATTAATTCCAGCTAACAGAGTAATGCTTATCACTTTAAAATGTGATGGGGCTTTTCTGCTCCTTTTCTTGCAGTTTTATTGTATGAACCTCTGGCAAAAGATTTCTTTGGAGATAGTCTTAAAGAAAACAAAATGTCTTTACACTTTCATTAATGGAATGGGAAGAAGGAGGGGGGTGCGGGAAGCGATGTTGCATTTTAATTCTTTGAATAAATATCAATTTGTCTAAATTCCAGAAAGAAAAGAGCACTATCTCTACTGCAATTTTTCTTCTTCAGCTGAAAGCTAATCACACTGCTGTTATGTGATAAGCAAGCATCTCGGCTTTCAGGCGCCCAAGCTGTGAAATAAAACTAAATATAAGCATCAGAAGGTCTAAGAACTGTGTAGAAAACAAAGCATTAGAATTTGTTCACCTTGGGGCAAGCAACAGCTCTGGAGTAGAATCAGATCATTTTTCCTAAAATGGCCACACCAAGAAAAAGAATTATAATTTACCCACACAAATATTCCAAGCCTATTTAATCTTAACCCCAACGATCTTATAACTAGTTACTTCAGGCAAAAAAGTAGCTATGTACGTGTGTGGGGAAGTGTTTTTTGGTTTGGTTTGGGGTTTTGGGGGGATAATTTATTTATCTGACTTGCTCTGAGAATCCTTATTTAGATTGAAAACTGGGATACAAAATATTCAATTCAATTAAAAAGCCTAATGTTCAGAGGTATGCTCCCAGTGTATCTTAAGAAATGCATTGAAAACTGCCCCTCTGTCTAATATATTTCAATCCCAATCTATCCAGAGCTTTAAAGATTAAAATAAACATTCAAAACTGAATCTGAAAAAAAGCTAACATTGCAGTTCTTTAAATACAGGCAATATATGACTCTTATTGCTTAAGTTAATTACCAAACTACAGGTGGTTCTCCACTTGCAACCATTCATTTAGTGACTGTTTGGAGTTATAATGGCACTGAAAAATGTGACATTTGTCACATTTATGATTGTTGCAGCATCCCCTTGGTCATGTGATCAATATTGAGACAGTTGGCAACTAGTATGTATTTATGACAGTTGCAGTGTCCTGGATCATGTGATCACCTTTTGCAATTTTCTGACAAGCAAAATCAATTGTGAAGTCAGATTCACTTAACAACCATGTTGGTAACTTAACAACTGCCGTGATTCACTTAGCAACTGTGGCAAGAAAGCTCATAAAGTGGGGCAAAACTCATTTAACAGCTCCCTTGCTTAGCAATGGAAATTTTGGGCTCAATTGTGGTCAAAAGCCAAGCTTTACGTGTAATAGCTATATTTTGCACTATTTCTGCATAGTCTTCAAAGGTAGCCCTGCATAGAACATTTTATAGTGGCAAATTGTGGCCTACAAATATTTTGTAGTCTGTCATGGCCACATTTTCCAGGCATAAAAAAAATCAGTGTAAGGCAATAAACAAATTTTCATTCTGCTTGTTTATCTGCAGGCATATTAAAAGAAAAGTTAGGATTCAAGACTTCCAGTGCTTGGGATCTTAACTCCAAAACAATCTCTGAGAATTTGGACTCAGGAACCTTAGATCATTGAGATTTTTATGGTTAAATCTCAGGGCTGATTCATAGAATCAGCCTGCTGCACTACAAATATGGGCCATTAACTGTTTCTCTAGGGGAGCAATGTACAACGTCACCCTATATTCGTCTCCAGCTCATAAGGAGGGCAACCTTTGCCTACCTTTTCCCGCTATGCTTCAAATGTTGTTTTTTATGACTGCTGCTGGCTCAGTCAGTGCAATGCGGTTTCTTCTTCATTTTCATTCCATTTCCTTTTCCCCTTCAATTTGTTATTTTGCACAGTAATGGGAATATCCCCAGGCTGCTGAATCCATAAAATCCTGGAACATTCACCACAGGATTGCTGAAAAATTAGACATTTTTAAAACAAAAACAAAACAAAACAAATTATTTACAGAACCAAAAGAAAGATGTTGTGTAGTGATAACAGTGAGGCATTGAAGACACGGAGTAGAATTAACAGCTCTTTATTAGGTTCTCACAGAAGCAAGCTCTAGCAGCTGCCTGACTGGACCATCTCAGCATCCTTGGAGATAGAATCTGAGGAGTTTGTTTGTCTGTCGTGAACAGACCAAGTAGTGGCTTATGGTCGGTGAAGACCGTGAATGGACAACCATAAAGGTAATCATGGAATTTTTTGATGCCGGCCATGATGGCCAGTGCCTCCTTATCTATTTGGGCATAGTTGCATTCCACCGGTGATAGTGTCCTTGAATAATAAGCTATGGGAGCTTGTTGACCATTTGCCATTATATGGCTCAAAATTGCTCCTATCCCATATGATGACACATCACATGCAATACTGACAGGCAGCTTTTCTTTTTTCTTTTTCTTTTTAATTTTTTTTTATTTTTCACCATACACCATACACCAAAAACTACATAAACATATATCTTTTCTTCTAACAGAACAGTGCTTTACATTTTAAATATTCTTTACATCTTATTTACATTTTATGTACATCAATAATTATGTCTTTTTCTTTCTCTGTTCTAGCCAATTATAATATTTATTCCAAATTTCATAAAATTCTGACGTCTCCTTGTCTTTTAATTCTAACGTAAGTTTGTTCATTTCTGCGCATTCCAAGATTTTATACATAATCATATCATTTGTGGGAATATTTTCACTCTTCCAACATTGCGTATATGCTATACGAGCTGCAGTCAATATGTGTATAATGATGTGTTGGAGTTGTTTTTCCATCTTTAAATTTATTATGCCCAAAAGAAATATTTCTGGTTTGAAATCCATTTGTATCTCAGTTATCT
>NW_015386442.1:1243905-1280633 GCF_001527695.2 Protobothrops mucrosquamatus | reverse complement strand
CTTGAGATTTCCTCGGTTATCCAGTAATTCTTTATACCTAAACATCTTTTTTTTCTCTAATGTATTGGGATGAATCACTGCCTCCATCGGCGAGAACCAATTTGGAATTTTCCCATAGTGTCTTTTTTTTATTTTTTCCCATATCCCGATCAATGCTCCTCTTATCTGATGCTGCTGGAAATATGTTGATGTTTTCTTCGGGTTCGCCCATAAAAATGCATGCCAACCCGCCTGTAGATCATGTCCTTCAATCATTAATATCCTTTTATTATCCAAGTTTATCCAATCTTTGATCCATAACAATCCTGCTGCATAATAATAGATTTCCCATTTAGGGAGTCCAAGACCCCCTCTACTCTTACTATCTTGTAATGTTTTAATATTTATCCTAGGTTTTTTGCCCACCCAAATAAATTTATTTATTATTTTATCCAATTCTTTAAAAAAAATTCTCTAATTTTATTGGGATTGTTTGAAATAAATACAATAATCTTGGTAGAATATTCATTTCAATCAATGCGATTCTGCCTAATAGTGATAATTGGAGGTTCCCCCAAGTCTCAAGATCTTGTTTCATTTTTAATATCAGTTTTGTATAATTGTCTTCTTTTATTGAGGAACATCTTGAGGTTAGCCAAATTCCTAAATATTTAATCTTTTTTGCTACTTGTAATCCAAAATTCTCTTCCAATTTCCTTTTTTGTTTATCAGTTAAATTTTTTGCTAACATTTTAGTCTTTTCTCTGTTAATTTTTAATCCTGCCACTATTCCAAATTTTTCTATTTCACCCATAAGAATATTTCCTCTCTCTATCGGTTCTTCAAGGAAGAAAACCAGGTCATCAGCGAATGCTTGTAACTTATATTCCTCTGCTTTGACCTGTACCCCTTGTATTTCTTTATTTGCTCTAATTTGAACTAAAAGTACTTCAAGAGTCAAAATAAAGAGTAGAGGTGAAATTGGGCATCCCTGTCTTACCCCTTTGTTTATTTCAAAACTTTTTGTGTTCTCTCCATTGAATATCACACTAGCTCTATGTGTTCTATATATTGCCTTTATTATGTTACTAAATTTCTCACCGAATTTCATATCCTCAATCTGTTGGAACAGAAATTGCCAATTGAGGCTATCAAATGCTTTCTGCGCATCTAAAAAGATCAAAGCAGCTTTTCATTAAACACAGAGTCTTATGACAGCAATGATTTGACTGCTTTGAAACTGTTTTCATGGGTGCTAGTCCATTGCCATGGTGCCCTTTTATCTAAGAGCCTGTGTAGAGGCTCTGCCAATGCAGCCTTGTGAGGGAGAAAGGCATGATAAAAGTTAAGTAACCCCAAGAATGCTTACAGCTCCCCCTTTGACTTTGGTTTGGGAACCTGCAAAATAGCTTTGAGCTTTGAATCAGTTGGATGTATTCTGGCAGCATCGATGCGGAAACCCAGGAACTCTGTGGAGTTGACTCCAATTTGACATTTTTCCCTTTTTAGCTTCAGCCCCACTTCGTGGAAGCACTGAAGAACAGCCCTTAAGCGTTCAGCAAGTATCTCTGTTGACTCCCCAGCAATTAAAACATCATTGAAATATTCCCCACCCCCCGTGGAATGTTTTTTAACGTACGTTCCATCACGCTCTGAAAGAGCCTGAGGGCTACACTGACCCCAAACTGCAGGAGACGAGCCTTGAATGCCCTCTATGGGTAACTATTGTTTGAGCCTCAGCAGAGGCATCATCCACAGGCAGTTGCCTGTCTAGCTTTGCAAATAAGCGACCTCCTTGTAAGGATGCTAGAATGTGGCTGACTACAGATATCGGGTACGCATGCTGCTGCAGTGCCTTATTAATAGTGCACTTATAATCAGCGCAGATGCTGATTATAGGCTTGACTGTTAGGCTTGACCAGTGTAACTATGGGGGTTTCCCACACACAGCTGTTAATGGGCTGTAAGACTCCCTGTTGAACGAGCTTATCTAACTCTGCATCAGTCTTGGGCTTAAGGGCAAAAGGCACTCTACGAGGCTTTATTCTAATTGGGGCTACGGTTGGATCAAGGTGTAGAGCAATTGGTGCTCCTTTGTACTTTCCTAATTGGGGACTGAATACGTCCGCAAACTCCTGACATACAGCTGCCAAATCTGCTATTTGAGTTCCGTTGATGCCAATCACGTGGATGCCCAGGGTATCATACCAGTCTAGGCCAATCAGGCTTGTTCACTGGCCTTCGACCACCACGACACGAGGGGACACTCAAACTCTTTGAATATCGTAGCTTCTCCTTTAACCGCTACGTGGGAGTTTTGAAAATCTGTCAAAACTAAATCTGACGACTTGAGTCTGGCTCGTTTTTCTCCATTTGTGCAGATGAAGTTAAAAGTCTTATAGGAAATTATAGACACCGCTGATCCAGTGTCCAGTTCCATGGAGTGTGGAATTCCTTACAGCTTGACTTTTAATCTAAGCTTTTCTTTTAGGGGGCGATGGGCTCCAGTTCTGAGGATGCTCCTTCTTCCAGAGCAAAATCCTACTCTATTCTGCCCAGGGGGCCCATTACCTCTCCTGGGGAAGTCTTCGCATGGAGATTCCCTCTGGCAATCTTTACAGATGGTAGCGATGTGGCCTTGTTTGCCACATGCTCGGCACACAGCTGTGCGAAACTGGCATTCTGAGCACTGGTGTCGTCCACCACAGCCAAGACAGCTAGGGAAGGGAACTGCCTTGTGAAGTGGCTGCTGCCTTCTTTCTGGGATCTTCTGCACCCAGTCAATTTCAATGTCTACATCTGGGTCTTCAGTTCTCTCTTATTCTTCATGATGCACAGCCATCTGGCTGTGAAGATTCTTTGAGGGATGTAAAACCTTGACGGCTCCACCAGTGGCCTCTTCTGCCATCACTTCTTTCAGTGCATCCTGGAATGTCAGGGTCTCTTTAGCGAACAGCCTTTGCTGTAAGTCTCTGCTTCACCACAGACTAGTTGGTCCCGGAGCCTGTCTTCTAGGTCAGGAAATCTGCAGAGCCAGGACGCTTGGCATGAGGCAGCCACGAATTCAGCAACGGTTTCACCTGGCTGCTGTTCTCTCTGCTTAAACGCATGTCTGTATGTCTAGGTTCGAAGTGCTCCTTGAGTCTTCGTTTCAAGTCAGCGAAGGTGACTGACTCCAATGGAGCAGGAGTGACGAGGTTCTCGGCTATATTGAAGGTGGCTTGGCCACAAACATATAACAAGATTACAGCTTTTAAATTGTCTTCTCTTACTTGGTTTGCTCTGAAATAGTTCTCTACTAGTGAGACGTATGAACTCCACCGTTTAGGGTGCGTCACGTCGAACTCTGAAAGTTTGCCTACTTTGGCCATGGTTAGCTATTGCTGTGACTCCAATGCCTTAGGCTGCTAGGGCTTCTGTGAGTTTCCCAGGGACAGGTCCCTTAGGAACGTGCAATCTCCAGCATTTGCATACTGGCAGGCAGAAGGGGGGAACGTGGTTCCAACCAGGGCACTGATGCCTGGTCTTACCCCTTAGTGACTTAGATCTCTTCTTCCTAGCAGCATAATCCCACATTCATCGCCACTGTTGTGTAGTGGGAACAGCAACGCATTGAAGACATGGAGAAGAATTAACAGCTCTTTATTAGGTTCTCACAGAAGCAAGCTCTAGCAGCTGCCTGACTTATATTTATATGGACCGCCACTAGGTGGCGGCCAATCAGTTTAAAGTACTCATTCCCGCCTAAAACAACAGGCTTAAAGTTATACAGACAGTCTATCATTCAAATAAAGCAATCAGTTAACCGTTTATTTATAACATATCCTTTGAATTGCTTAATACATAACAAAAGATATATTCATCTATTGAGGGAAATATCTGTTTGTCATGGACTCTGTGCATTCTCATGTATCTATGCACTAGGGAAATGTGTTCGCTATAAGTAAACTTAGATTTTAGCTGTCAACAACACTAGTGATATATTTTACATATCCTTTTATCCTTACTAATCTGGACAAGAAGTGTATTGCCCAATAAATGAAGACAGACAATAGAATTCATAGGCTGAATCTTACAAAGTCATAAACTTTCTGCTTTTGCAACTTTCAGTTTGCAAAAAGGGCAAAGCCTATACCAGTGATGGTGAACCTTTTAGAGACTGAGTGCCCAAACTGCAACTCAAAACCCACTTATGCATCGTCGAGTGCCGGGTGGGTGTGGTCCATTGGCTGGGTGTGGCCCATTGGCTGGGTGTGGCCAATTGGGTGGGCATGGCCCATTTGGTGGGCGTGGCTGCGGTGGTAACGGCAGACTGGGTGGGACTAAAAAGTTCAATCAATCAATTCCAACTTTGCAAGATCTTTTTTTTCCTGCGAGGTTGAAATTGACTGATTGAACCTTTTTTTTTTTTATTGGCACACAGCGGCAGAGGCCTAAAGCGAAAAGGTTTTATAAAACCCAGCTGAAGGCCTAGAACTGGGGCGCGCGTGCCCACAGAGAGGGCTCTGAGTGCCGCCTCTGGCACCCATGCCATAGGTTCGCCACCACTGGCCTATACCCTAGAATGGCATGTTGTTGTTGGTACTTTCTTTCAATCCTAACACAACACTGTTTTTTTATTATTACAGGCCTATCCATTCCACTTCAAAGGATCTCTGTTTCCCTCAATTCAGGAGGTAAAAACGGCTAGAAGGCCCAAAACAGTGCTTCTGTATTGCTTTTGACAGCATTCCGGAATCCAGTCTTGACTTCAGTCACCTTTCAGACAATAGTGAAATCACAGCTTTTCCCCACAAGCTTTCGGAGCCTAACATCTATGCAGTGAGAGACTGTGGGAGGCTGGGAAAGGAATGGGGGACTGGGAAACAGAGAGTAGATATAAACAATCAAGACAGTGGATGAGTCAGTTCACAGCTTATTTATAAACAGAAACTTAACCCAGTGGAAAAAACATTGGAAGAAGCATTTCAAATCACTCAAATTATCCATCTTAATTAACTCATTACATAAAAATGAGATATTCCTCTTACAGTTTCTAAGATTTTGTATTTACCCTGGATTAGCTTTCTTGATCTTACCTAACTGATCTTACCTAAGAGATGTAATATGTTTTAGTTCCTAGCCAATAGTTAGAGGGCTGTTGATTTTTTCAGCAATATTAGTATGTTTATGGTTGCTATCCCTTTTATAGTTTGATTTATAAACTACCTAGAAATGTATAATTATGAAATATAGACATATTGAAATAAAAAATAAACATTTTTATCTGAGGAGAAGGCAATAATTTGAAGCAGAGATTCTATATTTATAATGCTTGTTAGGAAGCACAGCATGACGTTTATGTGTCATAATACTACTATTGCTATCAAACAGGATATAAATACATTAGAAAACATCATTAGGTTAACAAACACTACATTTTTGTTTATATCTATAATTCTCTATAATTGTGTACATTTATAATTAATTTATAATTTCTATCTTAGTGATATTGAATCCTTTATTCTGTGGTTTGCCACTCAACACCATAGTTCCAATAAAAAATTATCAATACATGATAAAAAAGGGACTGCAATGTTTCCCATTAAAAAATTAGAACATATAGTAACATAGTGATTTCATTTTATGACATAAAGCATACATCATTTTGCAGTGGTTTTGTCTTACTTGCACTGAAAATATCTTGCAAATGTTTAAATGTAGTCATTAAGTTACAGTATATACAAGAAGATAGGAAACTTTTTGGTATATGTCACCAATTTCCTGAATTAACAATTAACATGACTTTTTTTTTTTCTTTCATTCAATCATTTCTGATTCTTGGAGATTGCCTGGACATGTCTCTGCAGTTTTCTTCGAAATATTTTTCAGAAGTTTGCCGTTGCCACTTCCTTAGGGAGAGAAAATGACTTGCTCAAGGTTACCCAGCTGGCTTTGTGCCTAAGGAGAGACTACTGTAGAACTCACTGTTTCCAGAATTGGGAAACCTTCCCAATGTGATGTTGTCTAGCTGTTTGTGTTCTCCTTGACTGGGAATTTGGGGAACTGAAGATATAACAACTGGATCAGGTAAATGTATGACTTCGCAAAGCAGTCCCAAAAAACAATGTGCAAATTGCTTTATGTCTTTGCTTATTTGCTTCTAGTATTTTTTATAAAACATCATTATTTATCATCATTTTCCTAAATGGACCAACTATCTGATCTAGTCAGATAGAGTCAACTCTCCCAAGGTCTCATCTGTGCAAGATTAATTTCAGGACCTCAGAAATGTATATTTTCAACATCTATTCCCATAGTTTAGAATTTTGTCCTACAGAGATTTAATCCACTTCTTCCCTTCTGCATTTCAGGAGAATTGTTAAAATATGGCTATTCCATTAAACACAGGAAGAGGGCATGCTGTGACTGAAGTCTTGAATCCAGTGAATGTTATATATATAGTTTTGTGTATTTCTTTTTTTGAGTTTAATATTAAATCTGGTGATAAGGGCAGGTTTTTTTTATGTTATTGAAGGATCTCCTGCTTCCTGTTAGCCACCCATAGTTTTTATAAATGGATACATATAAAAACATACAAAGTAAATAAATATATACATATGGGATGTACTGTGTAATTGTGCAAGAACAGCACAAATCTACCTTCATGCAAGTGAATCTCCAATTATTATATGGGTTACATATAACTTATACAGCTACATACAGAACATGACATCCTATTGACTTTGGTGATATTGATGTCAAGTTTGTTTTAGTTATACTGCTAATCTCAGATATTTATGTATGTCTTGAAGGCTATTTGAAAACTTTTATCTATATGGGAGCAAGCTATGACCACAAACATATGGTCTTTCATTAGGTACAAACATATCATTTTTGGCAAAACTGGAAAGAGAAAGTAGATCCATTTTTATTTCAATCTTATATTGACAATTGTAAAATTTGATTATATTCAGTGATCATATTTAAACTCAATTTTATGACAAATAGCTCAAGAAAAAGATGTTTAAAGATTTACAAGCAGACTGCAGAATGGAAAAAGTTAAAAAACTGTAAGAATGAAAAATAAAATCTTGCAGAAGATTTGAGTTACTTAAAAGAGAAGATCATTTAAGCGCTAAATTTACAAAATTATTTAACAGTTTAAATAAATATTGAAATATTAAACACTAATCTAATAACTGATATAGTATTAAAATGGTTGAATCCTGAATATATGATTAAAAGTTTATACATAAAAGTGGTTAAGATTCTGACATACAATGTCAAGTATGGGAGCTGTGCTATAAGTGGTTATACAATCCTTTGCCTCCAAGTGGTTATACAATCCTTTGAACTACCTGCAATAGCAAATTGCACAAAATTTTGTGACTCTTCTGGATTTGATCATTAACTTGTCAGTTAAAGTGGAGAAAAGATTTCTCTGAGCTTTGCTCCTTCCATGCCTTCTCTTCCATGCTATCTTCTCCTTGGTCTTTCAGTTCAAATCAAAGTGTAGTATATATTTTTATCAATTGTAATATCAGTACTGGGTGATACAACTGAAATGGATACACACACACACATATATACATACATACATACAGTATATGTATACTAAATATTAAATATTTCTTCTTGCAAAAACTTCAATTTCAGGAAATTAGACTTAAAAGTATTCAATATTCAACTTTTAAAATATACTTTGTATTCCTTCTTTAGATGCTTCTAAATGATGCAGTTCATCTATCACACAATGTAGCAAGGAATTCCATAGCCCTAAATCTCAAGATTGTTGTTTTTGTTTTAAAGGAATCATAAATGGATTAGTCATATAATTTCATCAGAAAGACTGGAACTAAGAATGGTTGTATTAAAAGAAATAGCATTGCTTTTAAGATTTAAGCTCAGTATTTGCAGCAAAGTCTAAGAAAAACATCCACAGGAAGTCTGAGGATCACAGATTACAGAATTGGCTGGATGGTCAATTACTATTAGTGTTAGGGCAGCATCTTATCCAATGGAAAAAAAGGTTTGCAGAATAGTTATCAAATAGAAATGATGCCAATTGTTTTAGAGAGTGCTGTGCCTTAAACTGAACAGCATACATACTAATGGGCTATGCTATGGGATATATTTTTGATTGTGGAATTCAACATTTGATTGTCAGTTCTAGAAACAAAACATTAGTTATTCTTTATTTTTAATAAACTCTTGTGACCAAATATACAAAACCGTCACAGTTGTTTTCTGAGGTTGACTGATAAGGATGTCTGTACAGATAAGAACTAGGTGTAGAAGGAAATGATGCTACCTCTTGAGTTCAGATCTTCAAGATGCCACGTGGATGTTATGTGGCATAACAGAACCATTTTCACATGCTTCAGTCTTTTTTGAAATAAGAATTTTACTTTTATGTATCTTGGAGCTTTTGATAACCTCGTTTTAATTGGACGTTTGTAACCAAAAACGGAAGAAGTGTGCTGAGAATTACCTTTTACGAAGCAATTACAGTATCCGTTCATAATGAACCAAAGCTATAAAGAATCTCTGCAAATTGATGTTTCTATTTGATGTTTCCTTTTTGTTATAACAGTGATAGAGTCCATAAAATTCACATTGAGATTAATTTCACTTGCCTCTGCAAAGAGCGTATCAGTGTGGGATTTAAAACCCCACGACCGGCCCGGGAGGGAGTAGCTCATTGTGTGAAGTGAGGCTCCCCCCACCCCTTACCTGCCATATTTTACCCGCACACACAGAAACACACACCCGAAGCTCGAGAAAGGTTATCTAATTTAAGTGCGCTTAAAGAGATGAGGCAGGTTTTTTTTTTCTTTTTATTCTATGTCGTTTTAATCGCTCGCGCCGGCCATACACACATATACGCCGCCCAACGAGCTGCTGATTCCCCCTTTCTGTTTCTTCTTTTGTTGCTTTGAAAATGCCATACTATAAATTGCCCGAGATTTCGACGGGGAAAAAAGAGAAGGCGAAAGAGAGAAGGAGGGGGGGGGGCGTGGAGAGAATCAGGTCACCCGGGCGACTGGCTTTGCATTGCAGAGCTTCGGGTGGAGAAAGGGAGGGGGCGGAAACACAGCCACTTTGTCAGTTGCAAAGACTGATTTGATGTCCTTGATTGTCATTCGAGGGAACTCCCTTCCCAGCCCCCTCTTCCCTGAACAGTCCGGAGTGGCAGAGAAGGGTTTAGATGGGTGGATAAACGGATGGTTGAGCGAAGCGAGATCACGGAAGCCAACGCAGCCGTGAGGTTGGCGATGGTACCTCAGCAACGCCCACCTGTACTCCCAGGCGGCTGATTGGCTGCTGGAGACACCGACCCCGCCTGTCAGCCAATCGGACCGTCAGGGAAAGGCGAGGGTGGTCTGCCTCTCCGTGGAGGGATTCCTGGAGAAGCTGCAGAGCGGTGATGCTCTGACTACACTCTGCCCCCCCCCCATTGGCTCTCGCGTTCTCTCTCTCTCTTTCTCTCTCTCTCTCTTCCCCCCTCCTCTTAGCCATCCAGCCAGCAGCAGCCGAAACTTCACCCCTAACGTACAAAGCCAGCTCGCAAAGAGTAGGGGAGGGAGGGGGGTGCACAGACTTTTCGGGGCGCAGCTCTACACTTTTCGCGTCTCTCTTTTTGGAGAAGAGTGTGGTTATCCCTGAAGTCTCTCATCCCAGGAGAGCCGCGCAGAACAAGACAAATCCTACTCGTCGCCCAGACGGGAAAGCTGAAGGACAAGCGCCTCCTGCTCCCGGTTGCCTGGTAAGGAAACACCAAGATGCACTCGGTTGCAATTTCTTCGCCTTGTGGCGGGGCTTTAGATCACGTTTGTGTCTTTCTGTGTTTGTGCATGTGTGTGTGCATGAGAGAGAGAGAGAGAGAGAGAGGGAGAGAGAGAGCCAGAGAGCGAGCAAGCGAGCTCAGTAAATGTGCATGCGTGCGCGCGGGCGCGTACAACCACAAGCACCCACATAAATAATATGTAGCGAATTTGAGAAATAGACCGAGAAAACTAGGGGCGAAGACTAAAGTAGCCTCCCAAAAGGGCAGTGAAGGGAGCACATGTTTCTTTCTCGAATACTGGAAAAGCAGTTTCCCCACTGCCTGCTGACTTGAAATCGTTGGGCTGGGTGGATATCTGACAATCTCCACCCACTCTCATTCGACAAGCCCTCCACCCACTTAGGTTTTCTGAGGAGAAGTCAGCTGGTGGGTGTCATGGGGTGAAATGGAAAGGGGGGCAGAAAAGGGGCGTCGGGGGGGGAGGGAGGAGGATTCCTGCCTGCTATTCAACAGTAAGGGCCAAAACAGAGTCCGAAGCTGGAAACTACCAATAAAGCAGTATGCAAAACCGTAGCTTCAGCTGATAGATAGAATTAGCTCCCGAAAGAATCGGCTTCGAATTTGTTTTTGTTCTTTTCTCCCGAGAGCCACAAAGGGGAGAGGGTGGAAATAGGGCGTGCGCAATAAAGAAGTTAATTGCAATGCGTTTTCAAGCATCAGTCTTCTGACTTTACTTTTCTTCTGCAAATGATCATTCGGCTAAGAAAGACTTGCACATTCAACAATTTCCAAAATCAGGTATTCCCCCCCCCCCTTTCCACAATGGCTTGTAGCTCTGGATTTATCTGCATCTTTCTGGATTACTAAGGTTGTTGGCGAGATGCAGATATAGATGTTATTCTTCAGCTGTATTCCCACGGGGTGTGCAAGGCTTTTGTTGCAGTGATGATAGTACATGACTGAAGTGGCAGTTTTGAGATTTTTAAAAATGCATGGTACAGATCTTCCATTAAATATTTTTAGGAATAGGACAAGATTTGTAATGTTTAGATTCTTGAAAACCTGTTTTTTCTTCAGAGTTCCTCTTGCATTTTTTTTCATCAGGGTGATTTATGATTTGCTGATATTGTATATTCACCCTACATCACTATAGTGTGGTTTGAAATAAAATGTATACTTAGGGTTTACCCATCTTGTTAGAACAAAAAAGTTGAAGGAAACAAGTCAAAAGTTTTGAAAATAGGGTTTCTGTTTTCCTAAAGAATACCATGCCTCTTTGATTATTTAAAAGGTGTAAAATCATATACTGGAGTATGATATATATATTAAAGACACATAAAATGAATCTTTCAATAATCTTTAGTTCATTGTCATTTATATGAACTCCTACTGCTATTTATTAAATCTAGCTGAGTGATTTCTATCTGATGGAAAATGATAAAAAGTCCCTGTATAAATTTAGGCGAAAAGCTTTCCAGTGGAATCACAAATGAACAGGAAAAAAGTCTGACCATAAACTATAGACTAATATTATCCATTAGAAACCCGCTTAGCATGGGGAATGTTAATTTTTCTTCACTTAATATTTACTTATATCTGGATTACTTGTATATTTTAGCAGCAATTTCCCCATTTTTTCCACATACTTTGTGTTTTGTTTAAAAGCCAATCAGCACAGTCATTTTACATACTTGGGTGCTATAACCTATAACTTACCTGTATTTGTGCAAAATACTACCTATATTTTGAAACTGAGAACAATCAGTCTGATTTTGTTCATGCTTACTTTGTCTTGAGTAGTTTTAATTAAAATAGTTATTTTTATATCTAAACTATATTACTAACCAAATTACATAGAGGAATTTGGTTAATTCAACAGAAACCTTTATAGAGTTAGGAAGTATACAGTATATAACATTACCAATATAAATATCCAAAACATTCATTAATGTAGCATTTTCCCCATATGTTTGTGTGCTTTCTATTGTAATCGGTGTAGAAAACAAAACCTTTAGGAATATGAAATGGCTAAAAAATACTATGTCCCTTATAAATAAGTAAAATGGATCTGTTCCAGAAGGATAGATGTGTTAATCTGTTGCATGAAAAACAATAAAGAGTTTAACACAGCATATTTATTTGAAGTTTTTAAGTTTCTTATAAGTCTTTATGTTTAAACCTTCCTAATTTTATGTTTAGACATTTATGCTTGCTCAGTTCTTCTTTTTTAGTTGTAGGTAACATGCTAAGATTTATATGCCAGTTTTATAAATATTACTGTATTCTCTTATATTGGAATATTTAAAATATATATTCCTTGAAAATAAAACAAATCCTTTGAATCAGTTACCATATAAAATTCACTGAGGCATTTCCTCTAAAATCAGTCAAAGGCTGATCTTAGTGTAAGTTCTCTGAGAATCTATTTGTACACAAAATGTTGAGAAAAAGGTATCATAGGGCACAGGATAATGGCATTTGGTTGAAGATTGTCCTGTAATGCACTTGGAAAAAACAATGAAATGCTTCTGTAATCATATTTTAAGTCAAAACAATATAACATTGTACCTTTAAAAAAAGATTTAATTTTTTTAAAAAAAGATTTATTTTTATTTATTTATTAATAATTGAAGCCAACATGCGGATTCTAATTTTAAAGGCTTATTCTGAAACTGGAAATTTTATGTCATTTATTAAAAACTGGTCCTCCCTCCCATTAAACAAATAAAAATATGCCGTTTAACACATCTGGCATATGGAATATGAAAATTAATAGTAGATGAAAAATGGAAGATGGAAGGATTTTTGACACTAGTATAATTTGTAAATACAAATACTAGAATCTCGCACAGTTAGAGATCTGATGGGTAATGTAAAAGTAGAAAGGGGTGCATTGCTAGAGTTATGATGGAAGAATATCCATATAGGTCTGGTTAGCATAGCAGGACTGTAAATATAACGTGGAGGTTAACGATAGTCATTTGATTATCACAAAATAAGGATTTAAAGAAATCTCTTAAATGCTCTTTATTTATGTTATTGGGAGTGTGCTATGTTTATAGCTTGAAAAAGGAAGTTCAAGCACAAACTAAGTTATATGTAATATTTTGAAAAAAACCCTCAATGTATTAAAAAAATTAGTAATCACATTAAAACATTCAAAATATCTTTAAATTTTACTATAAAAGTTAAGGTATTTTTATTTTTGATATAATAGAAGATTATATCAAAATAAATATTTTAAGTCCATGATATATTTGTCCGATATATTGTACAAATATATTATTTTCAAAGATCTATGTATTCATTTATCTTAATGCATAATTGTACATGAAACAAAATGATCTTGTTGGTGTTCCAAGTAATTTGTTTAGTTTGAGTATTAATCTGTGTCCAGAAGAGCATAATTAGAAATGCACACAGAAAGCTTTTTGGATAATGCTTGGACTTACATGTACTTGTGACATTTATAAAGACTGTTTCACCTTAAATAAGCTTAAGTGAGTAAATATAGTACAGTACTGTAGTACCTAAACAAATATTTGCGGTTTTTCTATGTATAAAGTAATCTGCATACTGTAGGTGTGGATTTTTTTTTAATGCAATCCGCTAGTCAACTGGAGGAGACTTTCGTAGCTTCGGGAATTTTTTCCTCATGTCTAAAAAACAACATGCAAAGAAATATGGCATTTATCTAAATATTAAAAAGTGTAATTTTGTTAATACTTTGGATACACCGCTATTAGAGATATCACTACTTTTGCTATCTTGAGGTTTATCCAATATTTAGTTGTAAATAAAAAAAGGATAATTGTTACATTACTTAATATGCAAAAACATTTGTCTAAAGATATTGCAATTTGTTATGGATTTATTAAGAAAAATGGATCATTTCCCATACAAGTTGTTCTGAGTAAGTAATTATGATACAACGATCCTTTTGTTGCTTGGCTTTCATAGTTTTAAATTGTACTTGAATTTTTCTTAATTACTCAATTCTAAAGATTGTCAGTTACTTCAATAGTAATTCCACTGATCTTACAAATACTAGAATATGTAATTTGATGTGGAAGGAAGGAAATGTGGTTTTATATTTATTTGGAATTCCAAGGTAAACATTTTATTTTACCAGTTCCATCCACTGGGCTTATCTTCATTTCTCTTCTAAAGAGGGCTTACTGCTGTCTTTTTGAATTTATAAATACTAGAGAGTCTCATTCCTGGAGAAAAATCTATCTGTGTGGTCCTTAGGAATCAACATCAATTTGATGGCAAAAATCAGTCACTCCTAGTTTTATCTTATAGATGCAGTACTAATGACTGAAGAGCAAAAAGAGAAACTAAAAATATTCAGTGTGATTTACTTGGTGAATTATCAGTTATTTATTACTTTATAGTTCTTTGACTGTCATTGGGGTTCAGAAATGTAACATGCAATGTTAACTTGGGAAAAAGTAAGATATTAGATTATTTGCAGGGTTATGACACATAACAAAGCAATTACAGAATAGAACATTACATTATTTATGGTTCATTTAACAAGTTTTGCATATCGATAGAAGTAGTCCTTGACTTATTTCCATAATTGGGACAGGACCTTCCGTTGCTAAGCAATGTGATCAAGAAGTGGTGCTTGATTTTATGACCTTTTTTGCCATGGTCATTAAGTGAACCACATGCTTATTAAGTGAATCTGTCTTTACCATTGGCTTTGTTTGTCAAACGTGCCCTGGAAAAGTGACTAATGGGGTTCATGTGACCTCAGGATGCTGCAATTGTCACAAATACATGCCAGTTGTAAAGCGCCTGAATTTTGATCACATGACCACAGAAATACTGGGATACTCATAAGTGTGAAGATTGGCCGTGTCACTTTTTTCAGCACTGTTATAACTTTGAATGGTCACAAAGAATCCTATTTAGGTAAAATGTGTCAAACTGTAAATTTTATTATGTGTGATCGTATCCTAGAATTTCCTATGTAAAAATGTCCATAATCATAATATATTTCTTGATGATTGAAATTTGGCTGCAGGATTTCTAAAGACCATAAAAAAGGAAGGGTGTTCAGGAACCCTGAAAGTTTTACTCCCAATATACTGCACAGCACAATTCTAGGCATAATTTGAAAACAAGTTCCACTGAGTAAGTGTAGGTTGATGATAATTTGTGATGAGCCATTTTCCAAAGTGTAGACTTGTTTAATGGTCAGAATTTAAGTGGAATAGATGAATCGATAATCATTCCTGAACTTTGTTTTACCAGACTAGTGTGTTTTCTGTGAACAATAATGGTAAATATATTTGAATACATATGAACTTTAAAAACATCTAATGGAGAACAAACAAAAGCATGAGGATGAAAATGTTCAAAGACCTCAGCCGAAGTCAAATAAATCTTTCAGGTAATTTGTAAATTGCTTCAGACTTTCAACAATTATATGCTGCATCCTGATTCATTTTTATAATGTTGTTTTGTTTATTAACATTTGTTAAGAAGTCTTTGATAATTTCACCAATTAAATGCTAAAAGAAAAGTGCTGGGAAAATCACCTGGACAAGAATAAAAGCTTCAGGGCATCTAATATGTCTGCCTTGATTACTATTTTCCAGACTTTTGTCTTTTCTTTTTTTAACTAAATGGAAAAATACCGACCTTGTCCCTTGTTTAAGCTAGCAAAGAAACTCTGAACTGTTACAATGTGCATGTTTACATATATTTCATATTGCTTACAAATATTGATCTATTCTTACAACCCAATATTTCAGTCTTGATTTTATATACATATAAAATAGTAGCAGAATGACAAGTAGTAGGGGGACATATAATCCTTCTCAAAGCAAACATAATTTTGTTTCACAGATGTATCCAATGAAATAATGCTTCTATTAAAAGAGGAAGGGATCCACTCATTGGGTGGATTACATATTTGACAGACAGTCCCATTTTTAATTCTTCTAACTCTCTGCTGGGTAGGCTATCAGTTATTTAGAAGGACAGTTGGTTTGATCTACCAAATAATCATTTCGTACACCACATTTCTCCCTCATCCAGACTCACAATTCAATTTTGTTATCTACAGAATGTTTTATATAAATTATATATATTTTAAAAATGATGTTTTACAATCAATTGATACATACTTTCTCACATTTATTTCTGAAACTCAAGAAACTACACACATTAAGTTGCACCAGCTCCTTCTCACAATAATTTATTTATTTCCATTGTATTTGATTATGAAAACAATATATTTGAACTTCTATAGATATTTCCCCGTCATGTTTTTTTCTTGCAGGATTAATCCCACAGGTTGAATATTTACACTCATTTCTCATATTTAAGAAGGTGTGGAACACTTTTTATTTAAACTCTGGCTCAGAGCATGTTATGTGTGATCATCCTTCCCCAGACCAGTGTCCTAAACATAAGTTGGGATTATAGTACTTGGAATTTGTCTTTTTAGCTTAAAATTTTGGAATCTATAAGCCCTCAAATAGTGAGCTGCTGATTGGGGAAAAAGCTGTCAATTCATTACTCCTAACATCTATTGTTTAAAGAAGAAAAACAGAGCTCTGAAAATGAGCCCTTATGCCGATTTCATTTACATGTACTGTATATGATGTGTAAAAGTTTTTTTTTTAATTTTAAAACAAATTGAACTGTTTGAGTAATGCAGAAAAATGTACAAATCATGTTCATATTGTCAAGTCATTCAGATAGTACAGTTTTGTTTTTTCTTTTTTCTTTTAAAAACTCTGTTATGATTTAGGTTAGTTGGATAATCTAGATAAAATGGTTTAATTGTAAATCTGCATTTCAACATATTTCACATATTCTCTCGAAGACACAAAAATTCTTAGAAGTTATTTTAATCCTAATTGAAATCTTCAGTCTTTACTTTCTTGAACGCAAATAAATAAATAAATAAATAAATAAATAAATAAATAAATAAATAAATAAATAAATAAATATAAACATGATGTTAACAAAGCTTTGAGGATACATTTTCTATCTGGAAAATGACCCAAGAGATATTTTGAGCACTAGTTGTAATATTAATACATGGAGGATGCTTTCGTTAGTTAAAATAAGTTACATTAGTCAGACCTGACAGTTTATTTTCTGATTTGCATTATTATAAGAAAATTATATGTCTCTTCAAAACTCCCAGCAGTCTTGTTAGAATTAAGCAAACTAAATCCTTGAATTGGGTTTCAAATGATAATTAAAACTTACTGTCAGCTCATTAGAATTTTGGGAAGTTGAATTCCATCCCATTTAAAATGATTAAGTATGTTCTGTCACACAGACACACATGGGATACACATGTATAATATAGTCTAAAAAAATCTCTTCCCAATGCTTATGGGAATGCTTATTCTTCTCAAAACATTTGAGAACATTACAATAACTTCCTAAGCAACTTTTTAAACAGTTCCCCATTGATAAATAAGAGAATTAAATAACTGTAACAAAGAATTAATTTTGAACATCTACCCTCTGAAAATATTCTCTTAATCCTAAACATGTAAATTCCTCTGAGTTGTATGGTCATTTTAGTAGCTATACAACTGCAATCTTAATAAGAGCCCCTATCTCTGGTGGTAACATGTTCAGGAGACCTTAGGCTGTGGACTCTGGAGGTCAAGTATAATTTATCTCCTCTATATGCTATCAGGATTACTGGTTTCAGAAGAGAACTATAGGCAATTCAAATCAGGATAAAAACCCCAGCAGAGAGCAACTAGAGACAAAGTCATGGTTTTGTTAGCAAATGACCCTGTTGTACTTTTGGCACTTCTGTTCTTTAAATGCTACTGGCTGAGATTCTAAAGTCCAAGGGTGTGAAAAGTATATTTAAATATAGCGGAAAGAAGGGGGTTGCAAGAAACCAACTATAAATATAATGAAGGAAGCTAGTTACATGGAGAAAAAGATACATAGGTCTGTATAGATTATGGCCAATTCATTTTGGTGACTTGACAACTGCTTCAATATGGCAAACTGCCTTGTTTGAAGTATCCAGGTGATTCTCAGTCAATCATCTTTTCTGATATTCCTTTCTACTCTTTAGGAGCAAGTATTGGGGTACATCATAGAGATAATTTTGAAGAATATATTTCACAAACATGTATTATATAGAAGAACCCTACAAATATAAGCACATTTAGATGTTCTATATTAATCAGACATAAAAGAGCTATCAGAAGGCCAAATGTCTGCAGGAGATTTGCAAAATGATCCATCAATGGGGTGAGCCTGAAGGAGTTTTGCACACCCCTTTTCTGAATAGGTCTAGAAACTTGGCTGATTAATTCATATTTGTGATTTAATAAAGTTGATTCCTCAATTTTAAAAGCCTTGTGTATTCATATGATATGTATTCATGCTACCTTGGAGTGATATTTTCAGAGAGAAAAAAGCTATTGAGGGTCTTCTAGGTGGAGTTTGGGGCTATTGCACTTAAAGAGCTATGCAAAATGCTTATGGGGCATGTTCAGATCAAGATACATGAATAGCCAAGAAAGCTGCAGCATGATGGAAAGAAATATAACAATAACAGTACTCCCACTTTCTTGCATCAATAAATAATCAAAGACATTTCAGTACAATATGAAAATAAAGCAGATGTCTCTTTCTTGATATCAGAAAACCTTTATGAATTAGGAAGAAAAATTATGGCACTAGATTAGTTCATGTCATTGTAAGATTTCTTATATCTAAAGTTACAGTAAACTGAAATTCAAAGATACCCCAAATTCTTTTTTTTACAATGACAAATATAGTTCTTCATTTTTATGTATTTATAATTTTTCTGGTCTTTCTTTTTTATTAGTCAAGCCAAGATGACTAGCTCTTTTATTTTCCCACCAACATATTTTCCAGATTGATATATTTAAAAATTGCTTTGCTGAAGATTTATCTTGGGAAAGCAAATTTTCTTGATGTAAGAGCACATTTTTAACTAGCCCTAAAGTTCCCAAAATAGTCATATTTTGACAATATAATAATAATTCTCTAATTCAGGATAGCATAAATAAAATAAGGAGGAATTAACATCATTGTTGGTGTCCTGTACTATGACTACCAAGGAGAAGGGGTGGATTTCTAAAATCAAATTGCAGATTTTTAAAAGAGTTATGTAGTAGCATTAATGGTGTGATTTAATTATTCTGACATCCGTTGGAAGACAAATTCTGCCAAGCGTGATCCTTATGGGAAATTCATGACTTGTGTGCTGACAACTTTCTCACTTGAAAATGTGGAGGAAGGCACAAGAGGATCAGCCATCACTGATTTAATCCTAAAAATAGGGAACTTCAGAGACAAAGTGGAAATAGGGAAAACTTTGGGAAATAAGAGACCATTTAATTCTGGGGCTTTTTTAAAAATGATTTTTATATATTTGCAAAATGAAAAATGTAAAATATAGAACGGAAGAGAATAATGAACCAATAATAAAAACCAAAACAATATTAAATAACCAAACATACTAGAAAGATTGTATTAAAGTTGGATATGGACAAGCATACAACTGAAATTTTACAAAATTCTTTTAAGTAAAGTCAGTATAAAATTAAATATGATTCCATTGTAGGAGAGGCAAATAGTAAAGAACCTCATGGGGGAGCTAATTCCCCAAAAAGGAAATAGAAACAATTGTGAATAGTTCTAAAGCAGACATGTCAAACACAAGGCCCGCGGGCCGGATGCGGCCCGCGAAGTGGTTTCATCCTGGAGAAGCCATCCTGGAAACAGTGAGGGAACGGCCCCCTCTGCCTTTGCCCTGGCCTAGGCCAGCTGGGAGCCAATGTACAATTTTGTGGTGGCCATCTATGCTGAAACACATTCAGTCTTAGCTCCATAAGCCCCCCCCCGCATGGCCTGAGAGGAACAGTGTGTCAACGCTGCAAATACTGTATATTCTTGCTTTGACAATATGCAGAGCTGTCTGGCATTTTTATAGTTAAACCAGGCAGAAGGGGAAAAGAAACCGGATGTAAATCACATCTTCCAAGTTGATTGGAAGACGTGAACCATGACCCCAAAAAAGGGTGGGAGGGAAATGTTTAGAATTACATGCATAGCGGAAAGGGAATCAGTCCTAAGCATTCCACCATGCTGTGCTGATGTGGCTTTAACATTAATAAATGCTTTTAGGAGAAAACATGCCTGAAAGTCCTTTTAAGTGTTTCGTTACTCAGACACATGACACAGTGAGGCTCCTCCAGTGGACCATGCCTCGGCACTTGCCCTGGTCACACCCCCTTCTGCCTGAGACCCTCAGATCTATCCCACTCCTGCCCAGGCCCCCACAGGCACCCTTGATGCGAACGATGTAGAACTGGCCACACCCACCCAGTAGGCCACACCCACTCCATGCCCACCCAGTAGGCCGCACCACCCTGGCCACACCTACCCGGCCCCCTGAGGGCAACCGCAGTGCTGATGCGGCCCTCAATGAAATTGAGTTTGACATCCCTGTTCTAAAGAGTCAGCAGCAGAAGCAGCTAATTTACATAAGAAATTGGTCAAATTTGGAAAAAAATGTATATAGAAAGTGGGGAAAATCTCATTGGTAAGTACATAGTGGCATAAAAACTGAAGCTTGATGGCAGGAAAATTAAAGCAAAGAAAGACTTTTGCACACATTCAGCTTATGTGCCAGTTGTACCCATTCCTGGCATGGGAAGTGCTTCAGACAGTTGCTCACCTACTAGTTACTTCAGGACTAGACTATTGAAATGCACTGTATATGGGCTATCCTTGAAGGCTACCTGGAAGCTATAGCTAGTCCAAAAGGCAGTAGTATGAGCAGTAATAGGTGTACCTTCATGCACTATGTGTCATCATTGCTCCACTAGCTTCATTGGTTATCATTTGGCTCTCGGGCAATTCAAGGTTCTGGTTGCCACCTATGGAATCTGCTAGCCCTATGAGGTAAAACAGAATAGGAAGCAAACAACAAACAACAAAAACTACTTTTATTAGAACAGTTATAGTAACAGAACAGCTATAGTAACAGTTAAACTTCTTTTAATTTTGGGTGAATTAATGGGGGGAGGGGGAAGTCTCATTTTTCTAAACAATTTTCTTCTATCTTTTGCTTTATTTTAATTATATGAGTCACCTGGAATCATTCTGGAGTTGAGCAGCCTTTTAAAACCAATAAATAACCACAGAATAAATTGAGGATGGAGAAGGATGATAAGAACTAATTTGCTTCTTCAGGCATATTCAAAAGAAAAAGAAAAAGTTGCAGCATTATTTAAGTAGTACCATGTTTCCCTGAAAATAAGACCCGGTCTTATTTATTTTATTTTTTTGCCCCCAAAAGAGGCACCAGGTCTTATTTTCAGGAGGTGTCTTTTCTACTCACCTCGCGGTGGCATCGACAGCCCAGCCAGCCCACTTCTGTGGCCGAAGGAGCAGCTTCATTCTACAACTGAGAATGGAGCTCTGGCCTGCATTTTGCAGTCAGAGGCCTTTCCGAATCCATAGCTCGGTTCTTGGCTGCAGAGATCTTCCGGAATGGCTTCTGACTGTGAAATGCAGGCCGGGGGATGCTGCAGAAGAAATGGGTAGGCGAGGCGAGGCAAGTGTCAATCCATGGGAGACCTGGCTGCAACAATAAACGGTTGCGGGGTACGTGGGCCAGCTCCACCACCCCCACCATAGTTTGATTTTTAGGCATGCGCCTCATCTCAAAACTAGGGCTTATTTTGGGGATAGGGCTTTTATTAGGCCCACCCCCAAAAATCAAGCTTGGGCTTATTTTCGGGGTAGGTCTTACTTTTGGGGAAATGTAGTATTTGATTCAGTCTTCTCCAACTAGAGAATATGTGTATCCCATATTGATAGGGAAGAACTGATTAGAAGAGCCAGATTCCAGTTTGAGATTAAAAGAAAGCCAAAGAAATTTTATTTGTACTGGTCAGGCTTAAATCTCCATAGTAATATAAATTACATCCCAAGACTGAATAAAATTAGCTATCATTTGGCTAAATCATTATGTAGTATCTTTGAGAAATCCAAAAGAACTGACAAAGTTCCAGAGTGATTGTAGGTACCTTGCAAAGAATGCAGTTGCCAGAATCCTGAACAGATTTCTAAAAATATGGCTTGGCTGCTGGTTTAATAAATTGTGTGACTAAATTATACTGTAGGCATAATATATGTTAATTCAGCAAAACATATGACAAACTATTCTGTTCCATCCTGGGGCCAAGCTAATCAAGTGTAGACTAGATAACATGACAATAAAGTGAATATAGATGGATCAAATATTTTTTTAACATATTTTATTAATTTTTTACAATAATAATCTTTAGTGCTTAGTGAACATTGTGTTGTCTGGGTTCATATAGTTAAAAACAATAATAATTTCTATAATTGATCAATATGTTAGTTGATAATATATTTCCTTGATCCTCTCTTTTTTCAGTAATATTCTCCTTTTGTCTACATTAAACAAATATAATTCTTAATACTTTCAATACATACAGAGTTGGATATAAACATTTTTCTAGTATTTGTACATATAACAATAACATCAACATATAACATCTTTTCTGATCAGCTTATGTTTCAACTATATTTATAGAAGTCATCTTATTAAGTCATTATATGCCCTATTTTCAAGATTCTTATTTAAGCTTAATTTCCCCTCAGTATCAAAACCACTCTTAACAGTCATAATTTTCTCAAAATTCATTACCTTTGAATATCCAAACTTTTCATTCAAATACACTGTCTCAATATTTTTACATATCATATATTATAAAAGTATTATACTACTTATGTATCTTATCCCTCTTGCTGTAGGGCCCCTTTATGTCCAAGCTTTGTCTATTCTTTTAACCATGTTCAAAAAAGTATTTAATCATATAATTTAGTCACACAATTTATTTATTTATTTTTGCACTTATTCATCTTCATGTTTATTTCTTTTTTAGAAAAAAAACAAGTTTTATTAATTTTCCAATTTTACAAAGCTCCAAGTGTTAAGGAAGCAACATGGTGATTGGGTAGTCCATAATGAAATAACAAGTTCTTCCATGCATAAGTCAGGTTACATCATCAAAAATTTCCTCTCTATTTCCCTTAGTTATTGTATCACATTCAAATTAATATATTGCTAGTTATAACTCAGTCAGTTAAGACATTTATCAATATATTTTGTCTTGTACGCCTTCATATCCTGTTTTGAATTTTACCTAATTTCAGTTACAGTATTCCAGTTAACTTAATATCCATAGTCTTTAGATTTTGGGTAACCCAAAGTTCCCTTAGTTCATTACAAAATAATTGTCATATCTAAAATACATTTATTATTTACTCAGATAGCTTCTTACTTTATTTCACAAACATATTCTATGTGTCATCCTAATACCTCATCCCTTACTAATAAGATAACCTTTATCATCTCAATCCAAGTTCTGTATTATAATCCAAAACTATTATTATAGTAACTGTTTTTTATTTCCCTTACAAATCTAGATCCTAAATATTAAATCAATTAGTATATTTTAAGATCTCCTTAGGCCACAGGTCCGCAACCTGCAGCTCCTCCCTTTGCTGAGTCTCTGCAGGAAGCAGGAAGCAGGAAGGGTAGGAGAGAGCTAGCTAGCCTAGCTATGCTAACTCAGGAATTCTGGGAGTTGAAGTCCATGAGTCATAAAAGAGCCGAGGTTGCCTACCCCTGAGCTAGCCCAATAAGAATGTGTGTCAGCTTGTTGGAGAACAGCTTGAAACCAGCTTGTCAGATGAGCAGAAGATCGGAGAGAGGAAGAGAAAGGGGGGAGAGAGAAAGAGAGGGAGAGAAAGAGAGAGAAGGAGAGAAAGAGAGAGAGAGAAAAGAGAGGGAGGGAGGGAGAGAAAGAGGGAGAGAACGAGAGGGAGAGAAAGAGAGAGAGGGAAGAGAGGGAGGGAGAGGAAAGCATTTTGTAGTTTTGAAGTGGCATCTTTATTTTTCAGTCTGGAATTCATTAGCTCAGTAGCCTCAAGGATTTTTTTCAAGTATCAATTTATAGTTAAGTTGTGGGTAGTATTCCTCCATTTCTATGGTGTTTACAGATAGCTCTTTAGTGGAGGCTATTTTTGATAAAAGTCAATAGTGTCCACCTCCACTATAGAGAGTTGTTTTCATCACCCAGCTGTTTCAAATTCTTATCTTTTTTGATATTGCTAAGCCAAATCTTAGTCTCACAAGTCTCCCAGTCAAAAAGAAATTCACTTGCTGTACCACATTTCGCCACAAGATGTCCTCA
Source organism: Protobothrops mucrosquamatus (assembly GCF_001527695.2). Taxonomy (NCBI): domain Eukaryota; kingdom Metazoa; phylum Chordata; class Lepidosauria; order Squamata; family Viperidae; genus Protobothrops; species Protobothrops mucrosquamatus. Next base: position 1,256,612 of record NW_015386442.1, on the reverse strand, counting down.
GTGACATGTAAAGTCTTTCTCAAACTCAAGTTAGGCTTTTATCCAGTTTGAAAAAATAACCTTTTTTTCCAGCTTAACAGATAAACAAAGTAATAAGTACCTGTAAGAATAGGAACCTTTTAGGGCCCCAAATATCCAAAAATTGCAAATCCAATTATTTAATCGTTTAGATTAGTTGTTCTTTTTTTCCCCATAGCTTTTATGTTCCCAGAGTAGGCAGAAGCTGCCAAGTTAGAAAGGAGGGAAAAATTTCCAAAGGCTTTTACAGGAAGGTAGTTGGGGTGCAAGAAAGGTAAGATGAGGTCTCACTCAATTCCTCCGCGTTGCTTTCGTTGTGCTTGGTAGTGCTTTTGGCTTTTGGCTGGTACGGCTTAGTGATCGGCCATGTTAATGGCCGATCTTTTCTTTGTCGGTCCAAAGGAGCTGCCTCGGATCAAACAGAAGGGCTGCCGCCCTTCCGCAATCTAGCAAGGGTCCTCCTCAGCGGTGATCGCCCCTCCAGGGCGACTTTCGACCCTTTCCAGGGTCTTCCGATGAAGGGAAACCGGATGGCGGAGAGAGCACTCTCCCCGCACGTCTGCTGGTGCCGCGATCCGGAACCGGAAGCCAGTCACACAATTTATTAAGCCAGCTAGCCAAAGCATGTTTTTAGAAATCTGTTCAGGATTCTGGCAACTGCATTCTTTGCAAGGTACTTACAATGATTCTGGAACTTGGTCTTACTATAGGGCAGTAGAGAAGGTAACTAGGGTATTAGCCATATTGGATCCAAGCCTCACTAACAGAGATGAAATGATAGAAGGTGTTGAAGACACAGGAACCTTGGGAGGGGAGTGATCATGCAATATTGGAATTCAACATTATGCAAGCACAAGCAATAGAACACAGTCAAACTAGAGTCTTGGGTTTTAAGAGAGCTAATTTCAATAAACTTGGAGAGAGCTTGAGAAGGATTCCATGGATGAGAATCCTCAAGGGAAAAACAACTCAAGAAGCTTGGGAAATTTTGAAAAATGAGATAATAAAAGCCCAGTCTAGCACAATACCAACAAAGAAGAAAAACAACAGCTCTCAAAAGAAACCAGCATGGCTGCATAAAGATAAATTGAAAGATAAAAAGGACAAGTATAAAAAGTGGAAAGGGGCACATAAGTAAGGCAGAATATAAGCAAATAGCCCAAGCTGCAAAGATGAAGTGAGGAAAGCTAAGGCTCAAAATGAACTAAGGCTTGCGACCAAAGTCAAAAATAACAAGAAAAGCTTCTTTCAACATGTAAAAAAGAAGAAAAAAGTTAAGGAATCGATTGGTCCATTAGTGGGGGAAAGTGGCAAGAAGGTGACAAGCAACAGGGAGAAAGCAGAACTATTTAACTCATTTTTTGTATCTGTCTTTACACAAAGAGAAAAAACAGTCCAACCTATCAAAAACATAAAAAATAGATTAGAAACACAAGTTAAGATAGGCAAGAAAACAGTAAGTGAGCACCTATCCAGCCTAGACAAGTTCAAATCACCAGGACCAGATGGATTACACCCCAGGGTTCTCAAGGAACTGGCAGATGTAATCTCAGAACCACTGAACTATATTTTTCAAAGATCCTGGAGCACTGGGGAATTACCAGAGGATTGGAAAAGAGCTAATGTAGTCCCATGTTCAAAAAAGGAAAAAAAAACAGATCCAGGAAACTACAGGCCTATCAGCCTGACCTCAATACCTGGGAAGATCTTGGAAAAGATAATCAAGCAACAAATCAGCAAACACCTAGAGACAAACAAACTCATTACTAAAAGCCAACATGGGTTTGTCAAAAACAAATCATGCCAGACACATCTTATTGCATTCTTTGACCAAGTGACAAAATTAGTGGACCAGAGGAATGTTGTGGATATAATTTACTTGGACTTCAGTAAGGCATTTGATAAAGTAGATCACAACCTACTACTTGATAAGATAGAAAAATGTGGGTTAGACAGCATCATTTTCAGATGGATCCATAGCTGGCTGACCAGCTGTACTCAGCATGTGGTCCTCAATGGAACCACATCTACATGGAGGGAAGTGTGTAGTGGGGTGCCCCAGGGCTCTGTTCTTGGCCCAGGGCTCTTCAACATCTTCATCAACGATCTGGACGAGGGGATAGATGGGGAACTCATCAAATTTGCAGATGACACCAAGCTGGCAGGAATAGCCAACACTCCAGAAAGGCTTAAGATACAGGAGGATCTGAACAAACTGGAACACTGTGCGCTATCTAACAAAATGAAATTCAGTGGGGAAAAAAGTAAAATTCTACACTTAGGCAAGAAAAACCAAATGTACAGGTATAATATAGGGGGTACCTTGCTCAATAGTAGCACCTGTGGGAGTCCTAGTGGACAATTACTTAGATATGAGCCAGCAGTATGCTGCAGCTGCCAAAAAAGCCAACACAGTGTTAGGCCGCATTAACAGAGGGATAGAATCAAGATCACGTGAAATATTAATACCACTTTACAATACCTTGGTAAGGCCACACTTGGAATACTGCATCCAGTTTTGGTCACCACGATGTAAAAAAAATGTTGAGACTCTGGAAAGAGTACAGAGAAGAGCAACAAAGATGATTAGAGGTCTGGAGGCTAAAACATATAAGGAACGGTTGCTGCAATTGGGTATGTCTAGTTTAATGAAGAGAAGGACAAGGGGTGACATGATAGCAGTGTTCAAATATCTCAGGGGCTGCCACAAAGAAGAGGAAGTCAAGCTATTCTCCAAAGCACCAGAAGGCAGGACAAGAAGCAACAGATGGAAAATAATCAAGGAGAGAAGCAACCTAGAACTAAGGAGAAACTTCCTGACAGTTAGAACAATTAACCAGTGGAACAACCTGCCTCCAGAAGCAGTGAGTGTTCCAACACTGGAAGTTTTTAAGAAGAGACTGGACAGCCATTTTTCTCAAATGGTATAGGGTTACCTGCCTGAGCAGGGGGTTGGACTAGATGACCTCCAAGGTCCCTTCCAACTTTATTATTATTATTATTATTATTATTATTATTATTATTATTATTATTATTACTACTACTACTACTACTACTACTACTACTACTACTACTATCATCATCATCATCATCATCATCATCATCATCATCATCTGTTTATTAAACATGAACTTCAGTCAACTGAACATTCAAATTGGCTGGCGCTGATGGTTGATACAGGTTGCTACCAGCATCCTAGGTGTCAACCAGGTACCCCCTTAAAATATAAGATGTTCCGAGTAGCGCAGTTTTTTATTATATTATTATTATTGTTGTTATTATTATTATATCCAAGTTTTATATTTTTTAACCATATTCAAACATGTTGTCAACGCTGCTAATATTGAATATTCTTGCTTTGACAATATATGCAGAACTGTCTGGTATTTTTAGAGTTAAATCAGGTGACAGGGAAAGGGGAGGAGAAAATAAGGAAAGCCCGGGAAAAAGAAACAGAAGTGAATCTTTGCCCTCCAAGTTAATTGGAAGATGTGAATCATGACCCCAAAATAGGGGAGGGGAAATGCCTGGAATGTTATGTGCAAAGGAAGGGAAATTCAGATCTTAGCATCAACCATGCTGTGCTTGACACTCTGTAATACTAATAAAAGCTTTTTAGGTTAACAAAATGCCTGAAAGTTCTTTGAAGTGTTTCGTTAATCAGACACATGACATCATGCTAAGATCTCAATCCTTTTCAAACGACCTGGGGTCCCGAACTCCATCCACTGCCTCTAGGCTTGAGAGGAGCTGGTAAAGATTCGGGGAAGATCTCATTATGGAGAAAGATTGCCTGAGGCCAGCCCCCTGGCTGCAAAGTTTCCCCGGGGGGGGGAAGCGACAGCCGGCAAGCCGGGGGAGAGAGGAATCTGGCAGATTTCCCAGCTGAGAGCAAAGACTTCAAAAGCAGAATGGAGAGATAACAAAGTTTTGGGTGAGTCACTGGAAAGATTTCAAAACCCAGAGGTGAAAACCAGAAATCAATTCCTACAGAGAGAAGCCTACAGCCCTTCCATTGCAGAAGTCCCTGCAAGGGACTCCAGCCCTGAAGAGAGGGAATCCCAGTCTGAGTTCTCTGAAGCAATGGGGAGATTGGATTCCCCAGCAGGTGGCTGGTCCATGTCCTCTGAACTTGCCACAGCTAATAAAGGCTTTGCAATGCCTTGGGGTGGTACAGAAGCCAGGAGATCAGCAGCTGGTGGGAGAACAGCCACAGCAAGGAGATTTGCCACAGCCCCCAAACGTGCAACCCCTGGGCATAAATCTGCAGCCAGGATGGGGCCAACAGCAACTGGGGGGGGCACAAGAGCAGTGGGGAGCCCAGCAACCGTTGCACCAACAGCCCTAGTGGGGGCCACAACAGCCTGTATTGGCACCACCTTTCAGAGCAACCTTCGATGGGGATCCAGAGAAGTTGATTTTTTTTTCTGAACCAAGTGCGTTCTCACTTGAATCACTGGGCCTATCTCTACCCGGAACCAGGTGCCATGGTCGATGTCATTGTGTCCAACCTAGAGGGAGAAGTATCGGAATGGCTGAACAATCTATATAGTGAGCAAGCCCCCGAACTGGGAAATCCCCACCTTTTCCTCCTAGGACTGAAAGAAAGATTTGAGGACCCATCCACAGGCCTCAAAGCAGCAGAACAAATCCACAAAATAAAACAAGCCCGGCAGGCCTGCCCTGGAGTACGTGCGAGAGTTCCGCAAGATAGCAGGCTGAATAGAGGGGTGGCCCGAACAATCCCTGATTCAATACTTCGTTGAGGGATTAGACGATCACCTCTCTCAGGCCTGCATCTATCGAGAAGTACCTGATCGGCTACAGGAGTGGTACCAGACAGCAGTGAAGCTAGATGTTAAGCTCTCTTGCTATAAGAAGCCTCCCCTACACGAATTCGAACAGCAACCAGAGCTACCCGGACAGCAATCACCCCCATGAAAGCCTTCAACTACTGCAATGGCTGAGAGACCCAGGCCACCTACACGCCCTTCCTTTTAGTGTTTCCGGTGTGGACGCGAAGGACATCGAGCGGCCACCTGTCCAGTCCCCTACCCCCGACGGCAGAGCAGAGCAGAACCAGCAATGAGAAAGAAACCTGCTCAGCGGCCAACGAGAGAAAAATCCAACCAGCTCACGCAGGAACCTGTTGCCCAGATTATACCCCCCATGCAGGAGAACGCTGAGACTCCAGGTGGACCCGCCTCTGCTCTACCCTCATTTGACAGCGATGATGAAGGAGAGAATGACCCAATGGTGAGTCGACAAATCCCACCTTTTTCACTGGCTGCCAAATTTATAATCCCTAAGTCTGCGGCACAAATAGACTTAAACGTGCTGATTGATTCTGGATGCACCCGTTGCATTATTAGTCTGCCATTTGCCATGAAGATGGGCATACGGGCAAAACAGCTTTCCAAACCTGTGAGGTTTGAACAAGCCGATGGCTCCCTGATGGGAGGGACTCTTGTCACACAAGTAACTGAGCCCTTACGCCTAGAAATAGGTGCGCACTGGGAGTTTATTTGCTTCCTAGTGGCTCCAAAAATGACTGAGACTGTGATCCTAGGGCTAGCCTGGTTGGACAAATGGAAGCCATTTATCCGGTGGGAGAAAGGAATGAGAACTGTGAGACTACCTATAGGACTTAATTCCCCCATTGATTCAACAGATGTTGCAGGGCATCTTAGGCCACCCAATGAGCGAGCACACATGGCTGCCTCACCGCCTCCAGGCGAACCAGTCATCCCCAATGAATACTGGGACCTGGCGGAGGCATTTAGTGAAAAGGAGTGTGATGCCCTATCCCCTCACAGACCCAATGACTGCTCCATCGAACTGGTGCCAGGAGCCAAACTCCTACGACCGAGAATGTATGCCATGTCCCCTCTCGAAATGGAGGAGATGCAGCGATACGTGAACAAAAACCTAGCGAGGGGATTTATCGAACGGGCCAAATCTACAGTGGGAGCCCCTGTGTTGTTCAAAGAGAAAAAAGATGGGTCTCTTCGTCTCTGCGTAGACTATAAGGGTCTCAATGCTGTGAGTGTGGAAAATAAATATCCCCTCCCCCTCCTAAAGGATTTATTAACCCATCTGGCTAAGGGGGGTGTCTTCACTAAATTAGACCTGAGAGAGGCATATTACCGGGTGAGAATAAAAGAGGGCAATGAGTGGAAAACTGCCTTCAACTGTCCTATGGGGAGCTATCAGTTTAAAGTCATGCCATTTGGACTACAGGGGGCCCCAGCTGTATTCATGCAGTTGATTAATGAGGTCCTACATGATCACTTATACAAAGGGGTTTTGGTGTATCTTGATGACATCCTGATATACAGCACGAATATGATTGATCACATAAAGCTGGTGAGAGAAGTGTTAAAGAAACTATTGAATGCCAAGCTTTATGCCAAATTGTCGAAATGTGAATTTCACCGAACCCAATTAGACTATCTTGGCTACAGAATTTCCAACGAGGGTATTGAAATGGATCCAGCCAAGGTGAAAGCTATAATCGAATGGCAGCCCCCAAAGACTCGCAAACAGCTCCAGAGGTTTCTGGGTTTTGCCAACTTTTATCGTCAATTCATCCCCTCTTTTGCCAAGATTGCCCTACCCCTTACAGAACTACTCAAAACAGGCAAAGGAGGAGGGAAGCCACGACCAGGCCAACCACTAGCATGGACAATGGGCTGTCAAACAGCTTTTGAAAATTTAAAGAGACTATTTGCTGCTGAACCGGTCCTAAAGCACCCCTGCCCAGGGAAACCCTTTGTGATTCAAACCGATGCCAGCGATGTGGCAGTTGGAGCTGTGTTACTGCAAAAGAACAAAAGCGGGATCCTACAACCCTGCGCCTACACCTCTAAGAAATTTACTGAGAGCAAGCGGAGATGGGCAATCTGGGAGAAAGAGGCCTTCACGATTAGATGGGCGCTATTAAACTGGCGACACTATCTAGAGGGGAGCAAGGTGCCATTTGAGGTATGGACAGATCACAAAAATCTAGAAGCACTGAAAACTCCCTGCAAATTGTCCCCAAAGCAAGTACGGTGGGCACAGTACTTTAACTGCTTCAACTTCACTCTAAAGTACATACCAGGAGGAAAGAACTTCCTAGCTGATTCACTATCCTGGTTACCCCAATACAAAAGCGAACGGGAAGAGGTTAACGAGGCAATTATCCCCAATCCACAAACTGCTGCTCAACCTCGCAGGGTCCCCAATCCTGATGACCCTGGAGTAAAGAAAATAAAACGAGAGCTCCTCACCGACCAATGGTTCAAAGATAATCACACCTCCCTAACGTGCAGGGATGACTTGGCTTACAAAGGGGGGAAACTATATTTGCCAGAAGCCCTCTGTCTTAATGCTCTCAAACACAGCCATGATGTAAAACAGGCTGGACACTTTGGATATTTGAAAACCTTACACCTCACCCACTGACAATTTTGGTGGCTGGGGCTGAAAAAGGATGTGGAAAACTATGTAAAAAGTTGTACTGTATGTGCCACAATGAAAAGAATCCCAGGGAAAACCCCTGGGTTACTGCAATCCGTGGCAGACCCTTCTCAACCATGGGAAGAAATAGCTATGGACTTTATAGTAGACCTACCTGAAAGTAGTGGAAATGCTGTCATCTGGACTGTAATAGACCTATTCTCAAAGCAGGCTCATTTCATCGCCTGCAAAGGACTCCCATCTGCCCAACGACTGACCAAATTGTTCCTGAAACATATCCACTGGCTGCATGGCGCCCCTAAGCGAATAATTTCAGACGGGGGGTGCAGTTCACAGCAAAGTTTTGGAGAAGTTTCCTTAAATTAATTGGATCATCTCAAGGTTTATCATCTGCTTTTCATCCTGCCACGAATGGGGCTGCAGAATCCGCTAACAAAATGGGGGAGCAATATCTTAGATGCTACGTTTCTTACCAGCAGACAAACTGGACTGACCTCCTCCCTTTTGCGGAGGTGGCGTACAATAATTCTGTGCACAGCAGCACTGGCTACACGCCTTTCAGAGTGGCCACAGGAAAAGAGTTCAGCCCAATACCTGAATACCCTCAGGTGCCCTCCGCTTCCCAGACACTTGACCAATGGGTGAGAGGGTGGGAAGAAGTTTGGAGAAACACAAAAACTGCTTTAAGAAAGACTTTTGAAACCTATAAAAAGCAGGCTGATAGAAAGAGGGCTCCCCAAAGAACATTCCAAGTTGGGGAAAAGGTTTATTTGTCAACTAAATATATACGCCTCAAATTGCCCAGCAAGAAATTGGGACCAAAATTCTTGGGGCCTTTCCCCATAGTAAGGATCATCAACCCGGTCACAATAGAACTAAACCCCCCTAGACTTTTAGGGAAAATTCACCCAGTTTTCCATTGTAGCTTGTTGAAACCTTATCGGGGCTCCACTCTAAGACCTCCCCCGAAGAAGGCACCTGGGCCCCTCGTAGTTGCAGGACAGACCCACTATGAAGTGAAACGTATTCTTGACTATAGAGTTTTTAAAGGGAAATTGCAGTACCTAGTACAATGGAAGGGATACCCGTTGTCTGAAGCCACCTGGGTGAAATCCAGCGAGGTGAAAGCTGACAGACTCGTCAAAAGGTTTCATGCAAAATACCCCAACAAACCGAAAACTGATCATTAGCATATGCTTTGTCTACATTGCAGGATCTGTCCTTTTTGTAAGGGGGGCCGGATGTCAATGCTGCTAATATTGAATATTCTTGCTTTGACAATATATGCAGAACTGTCTGGTATTTTTAGAGGTAAATCAGGTGACAGGGAAAGGGGAGGAGAAAATAAGGAAAGCCTGGGAAAAAGAAACGGAAGTGAATCTTTGCCCTCCAAGTTAATTGGAAGATGTGAATCATGACCCCAAAATAGGGGAGGGGAAATGCCTGGAATGTTATGTGCAAAGGAAGGGAAATTCAGATCTTAGCATCAACCATGCTGTGCTTGACACTCTGTAATACTAATAAAAGCTTTTTAGGTTAACAAAATGCCTGAAAGTTCTTTGAAGTGTTTCGTTAATCACTAAAGTGTTTAGTCATATAGTATTCCATCTGGTAGATTGAATCACATCTCTTAAATCTAATTCTAATCTTCTTCTTTCGCCATGTCGCTTTCCAAATCAGTAGGTTTAGCTTGCCAGATTGTATTTTTGTAGATATTGTTGGAGATAAAAAAGAAAAATTAAGTAGAATATTCATTTTTTGTTTCCCACGCTTTAATGATTCTCCTGGCAGCTCTTTAATTCATTTTGTTAAATCTTCTTTTTTTGTCCTCAAGTTTATTTTGAACTCCTGGAAGATAAAACATCTTTTTGATTTCCTTTGTTGTAACACAATTTTGCAGTTTTTCTTTTGTTTGTATTAAGTGGTAATTCTCTTCATTTGTAGCTTCCGTATTTAAGTCATTTTCCTCTGATTTGTATTTTATTGTCTGATTTATTTGTTCATTCTTTATTGTCATTTTTTTAGCATTGTTTAATTGTGAGTTTAGGTTAGAGATATGTTCATTTATGTTATCAAAGTTGTTTTTAATCTCATCATGATTTAATCTCATCATGATTGTCATTTGAATCTGTCGCAGCATTGCATATATTTTCTTCTGGAATGTATTTGCTTTGTCTTGAGTCATTGTTCCTCTAGATTCCATGCTGGGGTCTTCAGGAGGAGGAGGTGTTAGATGTGGTTTTCTGTCATTTTTAGATAAATATACAACATCCATTTTGTCTCCTTCCTCTAAGTAGTTTTTCATCAGTACCATAGTCTCTTTAATTAGCTTTATCAAACCAGCCCATCTTAAAATCCAAACAACCAAATCTTGTGTAGTTCTTAACTTTATATATGGTTTTTGTAATCCAATATGTTTTCAATTATCAAAGCACCACTGAAACAGTATTTTGTAACAGTTCTTCTTTTCAGGGGTCTTACGATTATCAGCGAACCAAGATTTCAGTCCAAAGTGTTTAACCACCTGGAAGATTTCCAGTAACTTCCCTTTTAGAAGATTAACCAAATGCCAAGGTTTTTCTTTCTCTGCAAACAGTTCTTAAACTTAAAAATGCAGCTCAGTGTGTTTATAATCTTAGAAGGTCAGCAGTTTTTAAACATACATAGTTTCACTCTGTAGTAGATAGCCCAATGCTTTGTTCCCAGCTGTTTTTTGCTATTTCTGGGCATCTTGCCAAATTCTGAGTCAATGCAGGTATAGTTTTTTCTAATCCTCTACTAGGTGTTTATTTTCCAGCTTTTAAAGCAAAGAGTTGTTGTTGTTGTTATTATTATTATTATTTATAATTTCATTAATACTTTTTCAGGTATGGAATTTTAACAGTTTTCTTAGTTTTCAAATTTATCCAGACTGTAGTATTTTTAACCTCATTTCAATATATTTTTGTTCCCCATAAGAATTTAATTTGCCGCTTCCTTCTATGGGAGGGTGGGGGTGTAGTCCCCTCCCTTCTTACTTTGGGAGGATTTTTGCTTTTTTGGAATCTTTTCGAGAAAATAAGATACAAAATAGGAGAGAGAAGATCAAATTCCTCACTCAGTTTCAAGCACTCTGTTCACCGTTGTTCTGGTTGGTGCCTTTGGACTTTGGCTGCAAAGGTGTGGTCAGCCTTTTTGCTGCCGAGTTAGAGAGCTTCCCCTGGATTGAGTGGAATTGAACCTCCATCGTTCCGCGATTATCGGGGTGCCCCTCATTCTTTGTCGCCTCTCCGGGGTGACTTTAGACCCATGTAGAATCCCCTGGCAGCACGAAATAAGCCGTGGGATGCGGAGCTTCACAATCCCTCTGCCGTGCACTACCGCGCAAAACCAGAGGTCTGGTGCCTCAAACATTTTAATCATCAGTGATTTCTCAGTAAGTTAGGGTAAGATACTAAATGAGATATCACAGAATTAGATCTTAGACTCAGTTTCCTTCAACATCATTAATGATACAGATGAAGAGGTTGGGTGCATGTGTATTAAATTTTTGATGGTATAAAACTGGCAGCATAGCCTATGCCCTAATACAGCAGCCCCCAACCTTTTTGGCACCAGGGACTGGTTCCATGGAAAAAGATTTTTCCGCAAACCAGAGGAGGTGTGGTTTTGCGTGCTCCCTGCATCCCACGGATGGGGCTTTGCTTGTTTGCTGGCTTGGTCCATGGACTGGGGGTTGGGGATTCCTGCCCTAATAACAACAAAATTCAAAACGATCTTGATAGACTCGAAAAATGAGCTGAGTGTAACACTGACATTCAAAAGATATTACAAGAGCAAGGTTTTTCTTAATAATAAAAAACATAGCCATGTTTCCCCATCTAGTTGATCATAGAACTATTATACTATCTGCTAATTAATTATTATTTTTATTATAAAAATAATAACATGAACCCCTTCTGTTTCATATTTTATCAGGGAGCTTCCATATCTATTTTTCCCCTTTCATCATTTGCTTTAGAAGAACATGAAACTTTTTAAAAATGATTTTTGTGTATGCAAGGATGTGAACATACAACTGAATCTACAGTACTTCTTTTAAAAGGCATCTTTCATTCAGTTGCTAGCCTTTTTCACTTTTTTTCAATAGCAGGCCCCTGAGTAAATCTGCTAATTATGTTTTTTTATTTTCAGATAAGGCGGCTTTGGAGTAATTCTGCTCAAAATTGACAATAATAATCTTCCAAGGAGCAGTCAATAAGGAGTGAACAAATTCAGTGAGCCTGGCCTCATTGAGGACGACTTCATTGCCACTTGTAAACAGACATGCCAATGCAGTATTGGGCTTCACATTTTCCTTGAAATTATTAATTCTTATTGTGTTGCAGCTGGAAAGGCTTTTAAACACCCACAGATATAGAAAATACATGTTTAAATGACAAATGCAAATATATCATATTTGGACACATTATACAAAAATCGAGCTTCTTGAGAAATGTATGATGTTGAGAAAAATAGGAAAGAAGAAGTGAGTGGCCAGTAGCAACATGGATAGAGTCAGTTGCAGTAGTGATGGCTGCACCACTGTAAGACCTGAAAACCACTCTGGAAAAGGTCTGCCTGTATCATGACTAAGATTTAACACCAACTACTTATTTGCAAGATTTTAAGATTCCTATTCTACAAAATAAATTCTCAGGGTAAATTGTTGCAGTTTTTAAATTCAGTAGTAGGAATAAACACAGATTTATTAATGATGAGACAGCATCAGAAACAGTCCAAAGAGAATGTCTACCTGACATGGACAACCAACTTTTTTCCTGGAGTGCTTTAAAAGAATAATGTCAGTGGCTTCAGGGAGCACACTAGTGGATTTATTTTTCCTTTATGTTTCTTTTTAATCGTGCCTTAACTGTATCATATGCTTAGGTTACCAATGTTTAATTTTCCACCAAAAATGGCCTGCAGGTTACTAGTTATCCATGTCTGAATTACAGTATTACCCATTAAATCTCTTACACTGCATTAGCAATGATGCTGTATACAAAGCTTTTTTTTTTTTTTCAATATAAAATTTTATTGTTTTTATCATAAAAAAAAAAGAAATACATCACAGATATTACACAATGTTATATCCCATCCCCCCACCCCCCGGACTTCCCAAACCAAACCTAGGCTAATATTCAAATACAAGTAAACAAATATTAATATCTCTAACTCCAAACTCTAAACTTAAACAATCCATCTCC